>NC_060901.1:26147404-26194904 GCF_014805685.1 Silurus meridionalis
GAAAGAAAGAGAAAAAGAAAGAAAGTTGGAAATAAGGAAAACAAAAATGAAAAACGAAATAAAGTAGAAAATTAATAGAGTAAAACAAGTAAAAGAAAGAAAGAAAGAAAGAAAGAAAGAAAGAAAGAAAGAAAGAAAGAAAGAAAGAAAGAAAGAAAGAAAAAGACATGAATAAAACAAGCCTTACAAGTAGTCTTTTTTTTTTTTTCCTCGATGATTTTGACAGGTAGGGGTGTTTTCTTCTTTCCTTTTTCTCTCTCTCTCTCTCTCTCTCTCTCTCTCTCTCTCTCTCTCCTCCTAAGTCCTCAGACTTCCTCGCGAGCAGTCCGCAGTTCTTATTGGTAGGTTCCCTGTTACATCACAATGGTCGATTGTGACGCGCACTTCTTTCCTGTTTCCTTCGGCCGCGTCTTTAAGTGGGTGCCCGCAGTCGGAGGAGCGCGAGCACAGAGCGCTTCTTTCCTCCTCCACCACCAGCACTTCTTCCTCCTCTATTTCCAGCATCATCATCATCATCATCATCTTCTCCTCCTCCTTCTTCCTCTTCTTCTTCTTCCACGTTCGCCCGCGTCTCCTTCGCCTCCACCGCCGCGCACCCGGCGTGCGCTCCCGGACACCCTGAGCCCCGCACTGAGACTGAGACTCTCACACACACACGCTTTCACACACACACACACACACACACACACACACTCTCTCTCTTTCTCTCTCTCACGCGCACACACACACGCGCGCGCTCCGTATATTCCACAGAGGAGCAGAAATCTCTCAACCCCGTATATCCGAGTGTCGCGTTCGCTCTCTTTATTTCTCTTCTCACATCTCCCTCTCTCTTTCTCTCTCTCTTTCTCTCTCTCTCTCCCCTCTCTCTCTCTCTCTCTCTCTCTCTCTCTCTTTGCCAACACACACACACACACACACACACACTCATTTCCCACGCGCGTCTCTCGCTCCCGTTACTCGGGCACCATAATTTCGGCCGCGCGGTGTTTCTTTAAATAAAAAAAGAAAAAAAGAAAGAAAGAAAGAAGAGGAAAAGAAGAAAAATAGGAGGACATTTTGCATTTCAGGGAGGTAAGTGACCTTCTTGGTTTTGTGTGTGTGTGTGTGTGTGTGTGTGTGTGTGTGTGTGTTTTGGACGTGTTTTATTTGGAAACAAACAAAAATGTCGGGAAAAACAATTACAAATTACGCACGAGGTTCTGGATTATTGTTATTATTATTGTTATTATTGTTGTTGTTGTTGTGATTTATTTTTTTAATATTATTATTGTGGTTCTGGTGACGTCGTTTTTCATGCCCAGGTTCGAGGCTGTTGGAAGAACCGCGGCGTCTCCACGCTTTTTTACGCGTTCCGCGGTCCTCGCTTTCACGTCTCACGTCTAACTTCAGGACTTGTGCACGTTTTCTTTGCACAGTCACGTGCTGTTTTTATGATATTTTTTGATGTAGAAGTTTTGCGCAGACTTTAAACCGAGTTCTCACGGTGTTCCAATGCGTCCCCGCTCCCCTGTCCCCTGTCCCCTGAGAGCGCTCTGATGAATCACCAGTACCAGGTTACAGGGGGGTACATACTTTCTCACACTTTCTTGGATCTTGGAGGTGAAAAAAAGTGTCAACATAAATTTTTACTTATTAGATAGGCGTTTATTGCGCTTTGTGTGTGTGTGTGTGTGTTGCGTGTAAATATCGTTTGCGCCATAACTCTGATCTCGCCGTTTCTCTCCTGCTCGCGCCTCCTTGTTTCGAGAGGAAGTTGGAAGTTCTCATCCACCGGCTTCAGTTCCTCGTTTGCGATTCCGTGAAATGCCGCGGCGCTACGCGCATGCGCGGACGGGGGAAGACAGGTGCGCCGTGACGACAGACAGGTGCTGAAAAAAAAGGAAGAAAAAAAAGAAAGAAAGAAACATAAGATCGCGTATTGTTCAGGAGCTCCGACGAGTGTGTGTGTGTGTGTGTGTGTTTTCTTTTTCTTGCGCGCGTCGACCTTCATCTTCACTCATCCTTCTTTCCATCCATCCATCTATCCATTTGTTTATATATATATATATATATCATATCAAACTTTAGCAAGTAAAATAATAGATTTTTTTTATTACATTGTTTGTTTGTATTTTATTTATCTATCTATAAATATATATTATAATATATATTATATAATTATAGTTAAATAGTGTGTGTGTGTGTGTGTGTGTGTGTGTGTGTGTGTGTACACAGGTATAGATAGATAGATTTAGATCAGAATATATCTTGATAAAATAAATAAATAAATAAACAAATAAACAAATAAATAAATAACACATTCAGACACTGAAAAAAAAATTCCAAAAATACAAACAAAGTGCTGCAGAAAAAATAGCAGTTTTATGCTAAACTGAACTTGTGTTTGGTTCAAACAAGAAAAAAAAAAAGTACACTCATGACCCAAGTGCTCCATCCTGTTTTATTCATAATGATATAAAAAAAAAAGATTATTAAGATTTTTTTTTTCCCCTCGACGGGAAAAAAAAAAGGACGACAGAAAGGCGATTAACGTCAGTTTATGCAGATTTCTTGTTGTTTGTTTTTGTTGTTGTCATTTTCATGCGAAGCGGCACCACGTCGCTTTGTTTTTGTTACTAGTGCAGTATACACAATGTAGGACTTTGCTCAGATATGCAAAGCTGAGGTGTTATTGCCCCCTTTTCCCTCCTCCGCTCGCTCCCCAAATCCACCCATCCATCTATCCCTCCGTCCGTCCACACCAATTTATTTTTTTCTTTTTTGGCGTACACTTCCTGTTCCAGAGATCTGACCGAGTTTAATCAAATTTCCTATTTGCAAATGCGTATGTTCAGGATAATTTACAAGAAACCAGCTTCATCTTACAGACATTTTTATATAAGATATTATATATAAATATTAAATCAATTTTAATACTGTATAACAATTTAAAATGTTGCTGACCATCCAAATTTTGTCATTTTTGTTCCTCTCCCTTTTAACAGGTCTTTCTACTGGAATTTACCAACAGAGTGTGAGCCCTGGCCTCTGAGAAATGGCTCAATAGTATCACCAGGGATGCCGGACCATGACAGTGAGTCCCTCCTAAACCGACAGACCAAAAGAAGACGAGTGGACATCGGCGTGAAGAGAACCGTGGGCTCGACCTCGACGCTGACATCAGCAGCTTCGACCGACTTCATTCCCAGCCGCGCATCAAAATCCGCCATCATTTTCAGGGCCATGAACAGCCACCACAGCACAGAGCAGGACCTTCTGGACTGTCAAGGTGTGCAGCTTGGACACGGGGACTCAAGCGAATCCAAGTCCAATGTGCTACGGAAACTTTTGAAGAGGGCCAACTCGTATGAGGACACAATGATGCCTTTTCCCGGTGCTACCATCATCTCGCAGCTGCTGAAAAGCAACATGGCAAAAAATGGAGCAGGGGGAGGAGTCGAGTCGGGGTTCCCTAGTAGTGCTCTCTCCAGCACAGGATCCGAGGTGCCCCAAGAGGATGCATGCAGTAACTCATCCCAGGAAAGCCCGCAGGAGTGTCTTTCACCGTTCAGCCGCCCAACTCTGGGTCATTTTGACGTCGAACGACTTAATGATGAACACCTCCGAGCAAAGCGAGCCCGTGTAGAGAACATAATTCGTGGAATGAGCCACTCACCCAATGTAATGATGCCATCAAACTCCAGTTCAAGGGAACGAGAGCGAGATGGTGAAGGAGAACCTGAAGGCCCCCATCAGCCACCAAGCCCGCGAGAGGGCTATCGTGAGAACAAGCGTAAGCAAAAGCTTCCTCAACAGCAGCACAGCTTCCAGCAGCTGGTCTCAGTGCACAAAGAGCAAAAGGTGGAGGAACGCAGGCAGCTCAAACTGCAGCTCGAGGACATGCAGAAACAGCTGCGCCAGCTGCAGGAGAAGTTCTTTCAGATTTATGACAGCACTGACTCTGAAGGGAATGACCCCGACCATGACGGAGGGAACCTCTCTGAAGACAGTGCACGATCCGATGCCGGGCTCATGGACGGGGATGGAGACGAGCGCCCCATGCGTGATTCTGCTGCTGATCGTTCTGATAACGAGATGTCAGACTTGGATCCAGGACATTTTCTGGACAGGGCAAGAGCATTGCTAAGAGAACAGGCCCTCCTGGATGGAGAAAAACCCAAAAGGGAAAGTTCACTGAGGGGCAAAGGTCCAACCTCTATGCATGCAGAAGGAAAGCAACTGGCAGAGACCCTGAAGCAGGAACTGAACTCTGCCATGTCTCAGGTGGTAGACACTGTAGTGAAGGTCTTTGCGAAACCTCCACGGCCTCTCCCGCAGGTGTTTCCACCGCTTCCTCCGCCTCAGGAACGTTTTACCGTTAACGGGGACAACCCCAATTTCCACACAACCAATCAGCGCCTGCAGTGCTTCGGAGATGTCATAATCCCCAGCCCACATGAGTCATTTGGTGGAGTCCCGCTCCCCAGTGCCAATGATCAGACTGAGGCACTGCCTTTAGTGGTGAGGAAGTCTGCAGTTGAACATCACCACCAATCCTCAGCAGTGGGTGCTCATGGAGGCCACCACCATCCCTCCCTCCATCCCTCTTCCCTATCAGCCAACATGGGCTTCAGCCCACCATCTTTCCGCCACCCATTTCCCCTACCTCTAATGGGGTACCCCTTTCAGGGCCCGCTCGGTGCTCCGTCATTAGGGTACCCAGGAAAAGACAGAGGCTCACCTGATTCCATGGACCTCTCACGGGAGACCACCAGCTTACGGACCAAGATGGCATCCAACCACCATATGGGGCACACCCGTTCCTGCTCGCCAACCCACCCAGGGAGCACGGCTGAGAGTCTTTCTCTGTCTCTCATTAAGTCAGAGTGTGGGGACCTCCAGGACATGTCTGACATCTCACCATACCCTGGGAGTGCAATATCCTTTTTTTCTAGTAGTAAATAAATGTTTTGCTTTTAAAGTTGATAAGGAAAATGAGTTTTTCTCCCCCAAAAAACATTCTGATGTCTTGGTTTATTTTGCAATTTCCTATTAAACCCCTGCCTTTTCTCTAGTAGGTGGGGCATTTAAAGTGCTACTCACTGTACTATCCTCTGTTTAACTGTGTACATTTGGCTTCTCAGCTCAGACCTCTATTATTGATTCCCTAAGTGGCCTCCTATAGGCTTTTTGTGAAGTCACACTAGCTCCTAGATTTCCACCTCAGATTTCTCATTCTGTCAACTTCACTGCCTTGAGACATACATTTAAACAAGTTTAAGTCCCTTGAATTTTCAAAGTTTCGATGGCCTCATGATACGGGTATAAAGGCCAGGTTTTCATTTAAGCTCCTGAAAGTAACCCGGGTCCTTGTTAAAATGCTTCCTGTTTGAGTCGATATACATTCTAGCACCTGTATGCTTAATAAGCCTGGTGCTTAACTGGGATCATCACTTACATCCAATTTTACTTTTAAGAGATTCAGAATACTTTTAGCTCCCCAGGGCTGTAATTTGGCATCAACTGTGACAGATGTTTTTGTTGTCAAACTTCGAGGTTCATTCGAGGACTTAAAATCTAAGTCTGGTTTTTTATGACTGACAGGTTCCACCTCTCTCAACCCTCATCATATCCTATTATAGAAAAAAAGACGGAGAAACAATTATCCCTCCTTTTCATTTTCCCCCCTTTGGATTCATAAAGATCGGTCAACAACCTGAGGGCCCTCAGCTGTTGCTTGGCAGCCAAACAATCCCTCGTTTTTTTTTTTCTTCTTCTGCCCCCCCTTCCTTTCTTTTCTTTGAAGCAGGCATTAACAGGTGTTTGCGGCTGTATGTTTGTCTTTCATTACACTGCCTCATCTTGCCTGCCGAGCCAAGAGCCCTACACTCTCCACAGCCTCCCCATCAAGAAAGCGAAGCGAGAGGAATAAAGGAAAAGAGAGAGATGGAAGGCAATTAACGCAATGACCGTAGGCAGTGGTAACTGTGTGTTTTACACAGCAATTTTACCAAAAATCGCTCGGAATGGTTGGGCCGTAAAAGAGGAGATGAAAAAAAAAGTAAATAGCAATTTTGCAATTTGCCATTTCTACATGATAATTGCTCATAACACAGGTTAGGGTTTAAAAAGAAAAAAAGAGAAAAAAAAATAGCTACCAAGTCATACATTTACAAAGAGAAATGTGAACATAGTCAGAAATTGTTTACAGTAATTGGTCTAATTGACTTACTTTTGAGCTGTAAACAAACAAACAAACAAAGTAGAGTTGGATATGGAGCTGCCTTTAGCAATGTGATGGAAGGGTAGGCAGTAGGTAGGTGGCCTGGCCTGAATATAGGATGCTTGAGGAATGTGCTTGAAATGGAAACGTTAAGTGGGTTTGAAACGCGCTTAAGGCGTCACAGATTCAAGATTAACTAAAGGTATGATATGAAAGATGAAGTGATATGGAGAGAGTGGGGTGAAAGAGGGGGGAGGTAAGGAGTGGGGGTTTAATTTGGGATTGTTTAGTTAGCCTGGGAATGGGGTTAGGGACTTGTTGGGAATGGGGTTAAACTGTGAACGCTCGGGCGGAAACGGGGTTAGGACAGACTCAAAAATTGGGGGGGAAGTTCGGAAGCAATTAGGATAGGATTATAGTCGTGATTGTAGATGGGAGACTGTTTTGCAATATCATGTTTGGGAACAAACGCCAGATTCTGTGGCATGTACGGGCAACGAGCAACGGCAGGTGAAAGTTTCCCCCGGCATGACCGCTAGGCTACTGGCGGCCAGTCTGTTTGACAGTCACACAAAAGGGCCAGAGCTGGTTTCAGAAGAGGCAGGGCTGGGGAGGAGGGTGCGGAGGACTCTTTGTCTGGCAAAATCGCATAATCAGCCATTTTGTTGTGTGGCCGAGGTTAGGGCAGGAGAACGTCCTCTGCAGGAATGTCACACTCTGTGCCCGCGTCGCACTTACAATGCGTTCTTAGCTTAAATAGATTATTGATGAATGCAGAACGCATGGTGGAAAAAGTGCACATCGTACGGAAACGCCCAGACGACTGGCCAAGCAGTTTTCTTTTTGTTTCAACATTTCCTTACATGCAAAAAAAAAAACAACTAAAGAAAAATACATATAACCGATTTGTTCGTGTCATATATTGTCTCGCCACGGTTTCAGGACGTAAAGTTTGTCCGTGTAGCCTGTCGATAAATAAATATATAAGTAGTCAAGTGGTACCACTTTATATATGTATATATAAAGTGGTACCACTTGACAACTTATATATTTATTTATTTTTTTTTCAGAAAGATCATCTCGCTATAAACTTTCAAAAAAATTATATTCCTGAGGGCCAAGAACAAGGACAACAGGAGCAACAACAAAAACCTGCCAGTGTTTAATTTTATTGTTGCAAAAAAAAAAAAAAACGTGTAACTTTTTTTTTATTTGTGTCCCTGGTGATAAACTTGTCATCAGCTGTAATGTAGAAATGTAGAGGTTTTTTTTTTTTCGTGGTCTGTCATGATCCATTCATTCACGGGCGCTGAATGAAGTAATGCCGCGAAAGAAAAGAGCAGCTTGTCCCTCTTTCATTCTCTCTGGCCTTTGTGCTCATAAAGCAAGACCAGATGGTGAGAGAAAAAGGGAGCGAGAGAGGGAGAGATAGTGTGAGAGAGAGAGTAAAACAGAGAGAGAGAGAGAGAGAGAGAGAGAGAGAGAGAGAGAGAGAGGTGGGTAAGACAAAGATGCGCTTTTCCAACTACCCCCCTCCTCCCCGTCCACGTCCATCCAGCTCTCCACCCCATACACATACATACACACACACACAGACACACACCCCTTTCTCTTTTTCTCTCATTTCTTTTCTTTCTCTCCCTCAATTATGTGAAGTACTCCACTCGTGGCCCGGTTCTGAATCCGCATTATCGTTGAATGTGTGCACACTTTATAAGACTTGTTTATGTTTTCACGATTAGCCACATTTACATGACAAACGTGTCATTTTACAGTCATATCTCGGCTTCAAAAGGGGAGGGGACGGTGGGGGGTGGTGGGGGCGTCTTTGGATACTCTTTGCTTGCCTCTTGGTGTCCAGAAATGAAATAGGGTGCAGTGGGGGAGACTTACTGTCACAATGCCATATACTGAAAGTGTGTGCCAATAAAAAATATATACCTAAAACCCTCAAGCAGCTTCCCAAAAAAAGTTTTTCAGACTCCCCCATGAATCCCCCCTCGAGGCCTTCTGCAAAAAGCGCTTACCGCTGTATTTGTAGGTGACATGCAAACGATCTGGCGCTCTTTTACATCTGAAGGAGGAGGTCGGCCGAGGCGTAGGGCTCAGGGAAAAGACGTTTGCTTGCTTTGCCTGCGTAATGGCTTTCTCATGTAAAACCGGCTTTTCTGCGGTGGTATATTGGCCGTGACGGCGCAGCACCTTGAGTAATGATGATGACAATGGCAAGCAAATCTCGAAAAGCCCTCTGTCGCTGCTCGGGGCTCGGCTGCTTTTCCTTAACCCGCTCATTTGCACATTCAGGAAGGGCTTTCCCCCAACCACCTGAAGAAGGCCAAGCTGATGTTTTTCTACACCAGGTACCCCAGCTCCAACATGCTCAAGATGTTCTTCGCGGACGTCAAGGTAAGCACCGTCGCCTTGACATTTAAAATTCTACTTGTTACATTATTTGTTGTTTTTTTCTCTGGGGGGAGTGGTGTGGGAAGCAAGGTAGGGGGTGGGCGGTGTTGACATGGTATCGGCTTACCTCACTTGTCCAGGTGAGTTCACTTACAAACGTTGGGCAGCACACTGGCGGCGTTAGGGAAATGTTAAATACCGCAGCTGTTGCTATTGGTCAAGGCAAGTGGAGATTAATTCGAAGGGGAAAAAAAGCATGGTGGCACGAGTCGGGGCAGCTGCAAGGCAGGTAGATGAGTGGGCGGTTGAGTATTTAGACAGCTAGATGGATAAAGGTGGTGGATATTCACTTTTTTGTTTCTGGACATATCAAGTCATTTTCTCAAAATGTGATCAACAGATTCCTTTTCAAACTGACACACCTTGAAGCCAGGAGATAGAGTGTGTATTATTTGTGCTCTTAACCCTGTGGCACGTTAAGGCCATCTTATTCAAATCGACCGACAAACTTCCTCTTTTTACAGTTTGCCCATCGGTAACTAGTCTACACAAAGGCAACAAACAACAACTTCACTCCCACATGGCCTTGCCTGTGATTGTTGTCACGAGGACACCAAGATTTGCTATTGGCATGTTTTAATATATATATATATATTTATATATATATATATATATATATATATATATATATATATATATATATATATATATATATAAAAAGTATACATACATTTATTTTGCATGGGTTCCTTGTCGACAGGGGTCCAATGGTTTTTCTTCTTCATCTTCCTTTTCTTCGGTTTATCACAATATCAATAGTATTAAAGTTTTTGGAACACCTGACCCTAAGAATGTTTTTTCATCCCAGTCCAAATATGCTGTTTCTAATAAGCACCACTCCTCTGAGAAGATGGTCTACTAGATCTTGTGGAGATTTGGTGAAGATAAAAAACAAGGGCGAGACAAGTGTGTTAGGAAGTGTGTTAGTTTCCTGATGTAGGTGAGGTGGGGGAGCAATGGGGTGTCATTCCAAGGGGATCAACAGGAGTTGGACCTCTTTCGGAGGAGATCTTCCATGTCTTCAAACTCATGGAAAGCAGATCTTAATGGAGCTAGCTTGGTTGACAGGGGTATTAATATGCTGGAATAGTTTTGGGTCTTCTAGGTCGAATCAAGGAAATACCATGGTGTGGAACAAGTTTGTGGTAACAGTTTGGTAAAGAACCAGATACGGGAAGAAAAGTCTGATATCCTAATACTTGTTTGTTCTCTCTCTCTTCCTCATCTGACGCTCTTATCAATCGCTCCTTTATCACCTCGGTGCCGCGGGCCGTTCCGCGTCAACAAGCCATTTCCTTATTTCCCACAAATGCTTACTATAGTGCCTTTCACTGTCTTCCTCTTGATCAAACCTTCAAGAGGAAAGTCGATTCCGGTTATTTGCTTGTTGATGCTTCGTTCATTTTGAGTATTATTCCCAAATAATTCCCCCCAATTCCGCCCAAAGCCAGTGACCGTAAAGCCTCGGGCTCCCGTACGAATAAAACGTCTTCGAGATTGAATCGTCAAACCATGACATGAGGTAGGATAATGGGCCCTGGGAGTGCATCCGGACCCCTTACACCCCGCTTTCTGTAATCCCCCTGCCCGGCATCAAGGTTGAGCTTTAATTGAACTAGATTAACATAACACCGAAACAAGGTCAAATAGTTGGCAGCGTTTCTCTCTCTCCGCGTTGCTTTGTTTGAACGCAAACGCACCACGGAACAATGGACGGCATGGACTCGCATCTCTCTGTCCCCCTTTACACACACACACACAAAGTCCATTCTCATGGGGATTCGCTACTGTCTTTATAATAGTCGTTCATTAGCCATTCATTATATTTCCATATCTCATGAATATCAGTGCAGGCCGTGTTGCATGCTAAAGACGACACACTGTCCTCGGATTGTTAGCCGCCGACGAGGATGGTGGGAACGCCGTGTCCGCCTTTCCATTTTTTTTCTTTTTGTTTTTGTTGTTTGTTTTTTTTTTTTCGTCAGACCAAAGCCGTAGCGCTGGAGATATTTTGCTAATTGAAGACCTGTTGACTTTTGACCCTCGTGGACGGATTTTATCGCTCAGGCATACAGGCAGAGATTTTGTGCGTCGACTAACTATGCTAGCCGGATACCTTTTTTGTAAAAAACAAATATAATTATTTTTAAACAGATTTTATAATATCAGAGACGGAAAAAGGATTTCGGAATGAAACAGAAAAATGGGATTTCATGCAAATGGGATGGTGACGATTTTTTTTATTGTATTTTATCTCAATAAAAAAATACAATAAAATTAATTTAAATAAAGAAAAAAAAATAATAAAATAATTATTAATCAACAAACACAAAGAAGTTCTGTATAGTTATATATTTAGTTAGAGACAGTTAAAAAGAGAAAATTAGGTCGATATAGTTCTATTAAAAACATCTTAGTTTCTATTATATGAAAAATTTATCAATAATTTCATTATGCTACTTTCATTAATGTACAATAATTATTTTTTTTGTATTCTTTGGGACAAAATACAGCTCGAATGCTGAAATATGCCAGGCTAGTCACCATGCTAGTATCCAATTTTGTAAATTAGCGCACAAACGCGGATACACCAATATGACGGACGAGTTCATTCAGATGTAAGTAATGATATTGAGAAGCAAAGTTAAAAATAAATAAATAAATAAATAAAGAAGCTAGCAAGAGTATGCTAATAATACGTATGTTGGGTAGTTTGCTAGCTGTTCTGTGAACGCAACTTTGTGGAAACGGGAGGTTCGGGAAACGGGACGGAGGTCGGGATGAAGTTACACACAAACACACACACACACACACACACACGTACACACACACTTGTTCTCCGTCTTTCTCTCACACACTCTCCGGTGGTGTGACAGGAAAGGTCTTTGTTGTGAGTGATGAGGTCATTGTCAATGATTTAGAGCTCATCATAAAGACACACACACACACACACACACACACACACACACACCGTCTGTCAAACCACATGCTCAGGTCGGAAAGGGCTAGGCCAGATCGGACAGACCTCCTCATGATGGTCACACTTTTTTTCCCCCTTTTTTTTCTTTGACAACAATCTCTCTATCTGTCTTTCTCTATTTTACTTTCTCTCTCTCTCTTTTTCTCTCTCACTCTTTCTACCTTTACACACCTCTTATTCTTTGTGTCCCGGTCTCTCTTTTTCTGCTGTGCTGTCTTTTCTACCTTTTCTCTCTCTCTTTCTCTTTCTGTCTCTCTCAGTATCATGCTTTATTTGTACCTTTCTCTCTGTCTCTCAAACTTTCTCTTTCTGTCTGTCTTTCTCTTTTTTCATCCTGCCTCATGCTCTCTACCTCTCTTTATGTCTCTTTCTCTCTGTGTCTTTCTCTTTTTCTTCCTCTTTCTCTCTTTCTCTCTCTTCCTGTCTCTTTTCCTATCAGTCTTTTTCTGACTTTCTCTCACTCCTGTGCTGTCTTTCACTTCTCCCATGTCATTTTCTTTCTCTACCTTTCTTTCTTTCTTTCTTTCTTTCTTTCTTTCTTTCTTTCTTTCTTTCTTTCTTTCTTTCTTTCTTTCTGCCCTCGCCTCCATCTCTCTCTCTTTCTCTCTGTCTCTACCTTCCATTCTCCCTTTTCTCACTCTATCTCTCTTTCTTTGTGCTTTTCCGTTTTCTGGCTCTGTCCCTATGTTTCTCTACCTTTCTTGCTTTCTCTGTCTTTCTCTTTCTATCGCTTTGCCTCGCTCCATCTCTTTCTCTTTTCTCTCTTGCTATCTACCTCTCTCTCTCTCCCATGCTCTTTGTGCCTTTCTCTCAATCTCTTTTCTCTGTTTTTTTCTTTTCTTGCTGTCTCTCTCTCTTCTCTCTCTCTCTCCCGTCTTTCTACCTTTCTTCCTCTCTTTCTCGATACTTTCTGAACATTTATTTTGTGTCCCTCGATTGTGCACATCGTGGGTCAACCCTTCTTTTTTTCTCCCTCCTCCTCCTCCTCCTCCTCTTCGTCTGTCGTCCATCCCTCGGTCACTAGCCTCCTCTGTCCTCTCTCCCTCTTTTCGTCTAGGTTCCTCGCTCTCTTTTCTTTCCCATCTGAACAATAATACTGTCTAATCTCCATGTAAAAGCTGCTTCCCCTCCTCACAGGGCTGCTTGCCCATCGTTTTGTCATCTTTTTTTTTTTGTAAAAGACGAGAGATGAAGGAGAAATGGGGGAGGATGAAGAAGAGAAAGAGCGAAGGAGAGGGGGCTTTTTTTTTAAAGGGAGGGGGCAATTAAATGGGTACGAAGGGGGCCGGTTCGGTCTTATCAGCTGCTGTTTATGAGAAGAGTTTTCCTTTTTTCTTTCTGTCTATCTCTCTCTCTTTCTGTCTATCTGTCTATCTCGATCTCACCCCTTCCTGTCATCTGTGGGTTCATTGCCCTGATGAACTGTAACCCACTGCTCTCTTAAACGGTTTAAGGTTGTATTGAATTTGGCAGAGATCGTACCTCTGGGTGGCGGGGAGGGTGGTGGGGGAAATAGAGGCACCTGATTGGTTGAAGTCTTTGGACTCCCTCGTGGGTCCGATACGCTCGTTTTTTTTTTTGTTTGTTTTTTCTTGTGGACTTTATCAGTTTTCTGCTCAATTATCCATACGAGGCTCTTGCAGCTGAGGGCTGCCCACAATTCACCCCCACCCAAACTGCCCTCTTACCCCCCAACCCCCTTTCTCCTCCAGATTGCCGCCTCGACTCGCGCGAGAAAAAAAGAGCGGCTTGTCTTTTATTCACGTCAACCACGTTAATGATATTTCTTAGCCTCGACACGTGATCTGCGATGATCAGGATTTGATTAACAATTAACCCCCCCCAACACACACACACATATACACACACACAAACGAATACATGCTAATGCAAGACAGGAATTTCTGCACTCCGGCGTCCCAGGACGTCTGAAACCTTTGTACAGTTTTATAGTTGCTGCCTAATGTTGATTTTAGTTACTTTATATAAAAAATATACTCTCTTCTCCACTCTTCTCTACTCTTCTCTACTCTTCTCCACTCTTCTCCACTCTTCTATACACTTCTTCACTCTTCTCCACTCTTCTTCACTCTTTTCTACAATTCTCCACTCTTCTTTTGTATAGATTATTGAGACACAAGTGAAGTCAGGTGCTAATGATGTATTAGTGAGGAGCTCCATAGCAGGAGATCTTCCACATCTTTGTGGACCAGGTCTCCTGCTAGGCAACTTTCTTCACATCTGGGGGAACAGTTTGGGGAAGAACCACATATGGATGTTCCGATACTTTCTACCGATCGATCGATCGATCGATCTATCTATCTATCTATCTATCTATCTATCTATCTATCTATCTATCTATCTATCTATCTATCTATCTATCTATCTATCAATCTATCGATCGATTTATCTATCTATCTATAAATATATCATATTATTAGGAACCCGCTGTGATACAGTAATTAGCCAATCGTGATGCAGATGGGCGGAGTCTCCTGATTGACGACAGACATGACCCAAAACTTGAATAATCACTCATTGCGGCTGCGTTAAACATGAAAAGCATCTCATAAAAAAATTAATAAAAATAACGATTCCGCCTCTTTTCATCATATTCGAGCCTCCTTCTGAATTCACACTAGAATGATTTTTTATCCCGTTAGAGTCGCATACACAGACGACGGGCGGTAAAAAAAGCGCTAATTGCGTCGCAATCGTTCAGCGCGTCGTTAAAACCCTCGGCACTGAAGCGCTGTTTAATTCGAGGTTCCACGCAGCACAGATGTCCGTGTCTAATGGCCTCTCTCGCTCTCATCCCCTCTGTCTCGCAGTTTAACCGGTGCATCACGTCGCAGCTGATCAAGTGGTTCAGCAATTTCCGTGAGTTCTACTACATCCAGATGGAGAAGTTCGCCAGGCAGGCCATAAACGACGGCGTGACGGGGACAGACGAGATGAGCGTCAGCCGAGACTCCGAGCTCTTCCGAGCTCTCAACATGCACTACAACAAGGCCAATGACTTCGAGGTATACACACACACACACACACACACACACACACTATACACACACACACACACACACACACACACACACACACACTATACACACACAATGAAAAATCATTTGAATCATTTGGACATGGCGAGAATGGATTTTAATGTAGTGATTAGGGGATGAGAGAGAGAGATAGAGAGAGAAAGAGAGAAAAAGAGAGAGTGTGTCCTGTGTGTCCGGAAGGTTAGTGCAGTCCCCTGGAAGGACCAGGTCTGCTGGCAAAGCACTTCGTCAGAAAACACCTCACACTGGAGTGGAGCAAGGTTATGAGTCCTGCTGCTTCAGAGAGAGAGAGAAAGAGAGAGAGAGAGAGAGAGAGAGAGAGAGAGAGAGAGAGAGAAAGAGAGAGATAGAAAGAGAGAGAGAGAGAGAGAGAGAGAGAGAGAGAGAGAGAGAGAGAGAGAGGGGGATGGCAGGTTGAAAAAGAGAGAGACGTGGGGGAGAGTGTGGGAGGAAAGGAGGCATGATGGCATGGACAAACAGAAACACAGAAAAAGTGCGATCCTGGCAAAGGAAAATGGGCAGTTGAAAGTGAGAGAAAAAAAGAAAGAGGGAAAGACGGATGAACAGAGGCGAAAAAAAAAACGTTTCAGAGGGCCAGGATTCGTGACGCGACGTCCGTCGAGTGGAATTCGAAAAAACGTTTAGAAACGTTCAAAAAAAGATATACTCCCAAAAGTTTGTGGACACCTTCTGGAACGTCCACATTTGATCTTCTGAGAAGATGTTCCTCAAGATTTTGTGGAGATTTTGGTGGCGATTTTGTGATTTCTCGTTCGGGCGCAAACAGGTCCGATGTAGAATGAGGTGAGGAGGCCTGGAGTGGCATTCCAATTCATTCCAATAGGTTTTCGGAGATCTAAACCTGGAAATTTTCCAACTCTTTCATCCCATGGAAAAGCAGATCTTCCCAAATCCGAGTTTTCACAGGGAGCATCGTCCATCTTCTGGTGAATAGAAAGGGAAAATGTCACGCTCGATTGCTAGCGAAGACCTCTTTCCTGCTAGCGTAATGCGTAATGACCGGCTCGACGTGTGCCGGGGTGCGCTCGAAAGTTTTGGCCCCCCAATGTTAAATCGTATTTTTCTTTACATAAGTCCATAAGACTTCAGGACGTCTCTCGGCTCTTTTTTTCTCTTTCTCTCTTTCTCGCTCTTTTGGTGGAAGGAAAAAAATACAGCCTTTTGTTCTCTGTTCCATAATTCGTCCGCGAGATCAAACATCGAACCCACTTCCTGTTTCCAGCGGGAGCCGATGTGAGACACCCTTATCTCATCACATCTCATCTCACGCACGTCTTTTCCAACGTTTATCGGTGTTCGTAAAACGATAGAATCACCTCTAATGGTCCACACACACACACACACACACACACACACACACACACACGCACACACGCACACACGCACACTTCCATTTGCTGTCCTGTTTCTCAGAAACTTTTTCGTACTGTCCGTTAATCTGTTAAAAGAAAATAGGAAAATAGAGGTTGTTCCTCATGCACACTTACACACACTTACTCACACACACACACACACACACACACACACACACACACACACACACACACACACTTCTCAGGCTCGAGAAGGTTTCATACTCGAGATGATTTTCATACATAAATGAGAAATTTGCCTATGGAGAGGAGATGGCTGAATAAGTCTACTGTTGTTTGTGAAGTTTTTTCGCCTGGTGTGTGCAAGTGTGTGCGAGTGTGTGTGTGTGTGAGCGTGTGCGAGTGTGTGTACGCGTGTTGGCGGGAGGACGCCGGTGATGTTTTGCATATTAAGGATTTTCTCAGCAGGTGTCTGATGGATCTAATAGCTGATCAAAAACTTTGCACAAGGAAATTATGCCAAGCCATGCAAATCTTTACAAACTAACCCACCTGACCGTACTCTGCGTGTGTGTGTGTGTGTGTGTGTGTGTGTGTGTGTGTGTGTGTGTGTGTGTGTGTGATATGATGTAGAGGCAGAAATTGTGCTGGTTGTGAACTTACATGTCCCCAAGATACCCAATCTCCCTACCTGGCTGGATCACCATTCGGAACACGAGCTTTTGCTGATTCAGCATCTCACTCACACACACACACACACACACACACACACACACACACAGAAAGCTTTTTTTTTCTTCCATGTTTTTCTCCACCTTGTTGCCAGCCTTTTCTAAGTATGCCCTGTCCTGTTTCTTTGCCCCCTACCGCCTCCCTCCCCCATTACCCCTCCCTCCTTCCCAGATCTGTTTTTCCCCCAGTTTGACGGTAATCATCTCTGCCACCGAGTTCTTTCCTGGCTCCCTCGAGAAGCCCTTTTGTAATTATTGTTCTCTACGTCCCTCTCTCTCTCTCTCTCTCTCTCTCTCTCTCTCTCTCTCGTCCCTTCTCTTTTTCTTCCTCCTCATTCTTTCGTTCCTTTCATCCTCTTCAAATGCTTTTCTTCCACGTCCGTTCCTCTCTTGAGCCCATTAGGAAGTTTTTAATGATTTTTCTTTTCCCCTCCCTCGCTCACGGCACGGCGAGCACAATCGCCAATTAGATCGTCTTCATTAATTACTCTATCTATCTATCTATCTATCTATCTATCTATCTATCTATCTATCTATCTATCTATCTATCTATCTATCTATCTATCTATCTATCTATCTATCTATCTATCTATCATCTCCTCAGGGTTCCCCATCTCGTTCAAACAGCGAACAATACATACATTTAGATGTTTGGACCACCTTTCCCAAAACGTTCTATCTCTCTTTCCATTAGATAGAGAGACATAGAGACAGACAGAGAGACCGTACAGACCATACGCTCTTCTGTAAGACTTGCGCATGTTAACGATGCTAAGAGCCTCCGAGTGAAATCTGAGATCCTTCTGAGCCTCAAATCTGTAATTAACCTTCGCATCTGTGGTAAATGTCCACGTTCTCGTTCACATTCCCACGTTTTTTTTTCTACACCCGGGCCCTTTCCATTGTCCATATTTCAATGCTTGGAAGATGTGGAAGAGCTCCTGCGATGGAGTGCTATAAAAAATCTTCAACCAATCAGATTGGAGACTTGAGACTTGGGACAAACCCCACCAAATTCTCCCTTCACTTGATCTACAGATCCAAATCTGGTCCATGATGATGCACCTGTGTACAAAGAAAGCTCCATGAGGATCTGCTTTCCATGAGTCAGATATGGAAAATCTCCTGCTTTAGACCTCCAAAACTAGTGAATACCTTTGGGATAATTGGAAGGCTGATGGCACTCCTGGAGTCCTCGCTTTACCTACATAGGTACCTGATCTCAACAAAATCTCCTGAAAATCTACACCAAATCCAGTGGATAATTTTTTCAGATTACTGGAGTTTATTATAGTAGAAAATGGGGACTCAGTGTGGAGTGGGATGTTCCAAAAAGCACATTATGCTCAGATGTCCCTGTAATGTCTGCATTTTGTGTGTGTGTGTATATGTGTGTGTTCGTAGCTGGGACCTGAAGCAAATTTGTATTCACTTATCACTTATTCTTTATCTTTTTAAGGATACTTTTAATGTTTTACCTACTTTAATTTCCCGTTATTGTTTACGTCCCCGCAGCGATAAATCTCCGAAACTGGGGACTCCTTTCGCAAAGATCAAATATTTTTATAGAATTTAATATAAAATTTTTTGTATAATTTTTTTTTTCATTTTTGCTTTTGAAAAAATATTATTTTTTTTATTATTATATATTTTTTTTGTAAAAGATATATATATATATATATATATATATATATATATATATATATATATATTTTTTATAAATATTATATTATAATTAAATTTAATTTAATTTATAATGCTACATGCAAAGTGAAAAAAGAAAAACTCCCCCAAAAAAAGAGAAAAAATTAACACAATTAAAGTGTGTGTGTACGAGTGCGATGCTGATCTAGGTAAAGCCTGTTCCCATCATCACATTTATTACGACTTACAAGGAAAAAAAGGACCCTGTTTCAGCGTTTTAAACCCCCCCGGGCCAGACGTGTACGAGCGCCGGTGTCCCTGCAGGCTGGAGCTTCTTGCACTAACACACTCCAGGTTGCCTTGTCCGTGCCAGACAGGAGCACTTAGCACCAGAGTGCACTTGTCCCATAACCCCCCCCCCCACCACGTAGCCTGGGGGCAGGTGGGGTTGGACGGGGGTTGGAATGAGGTCGTCTGCTTCGTCTCATATTGCTCTCGACACGACGGACCAGATAAGCCATTTAGCAAAGACAAAAGGATCTGATTCAGACGTGTAGCCGCTGACTGTCACTTTTGCGTGTTTTTGTGCACTTTAGGTGAAAAAAAATGTGTCGGATCCCCGTTTCGGGTTTCACCGCCCCGGTCTCACGTCCCCCCGTCCCACGTCCCCTACCACCGTTACGTCCTCCCGAAAGCGATTCGCAACTTGTTCTTTTAATTGCGCGAATGCTCTCCTTTCTACCTGGTGCTGAAACCTGGCCCCTCCGGATCTCCGGATGTGACCTTGCAAGAATTGAAGTTGGACTCCTCTGGAGTGGTTTCCATTTGCGTTTGTGTGTGTGGGTGTGTGTGTGTGTGAGTGTTAAGTTCACAAACCATCCCAGATCCCAGACCCTTTCCCTCAGGCTGACACTGGAAGATCTGGTCTTTGCTTTAATCGCAATTGATCTAAAGTGGCCTCGATTGCTGGTAGACACACACACACACACACACACACACACACACACACACACACACACGTAGCAGGGGGACATGTTGTGTCTTCCAACCCCCTCCCAGTCAACATCCTCCTGCACTTTCTTGACTTTCCATCAAGCGAGTCTTCTTTGTCCGTCCTTTCCTCCCTGTATATTGTATATCTCCACCACTTCCATCCTTCCTTCTATCCATCTATCTATCCATCCCTCCATCCTTGCTGTCCCCCCTTTTCCACCTGCTCATCTGTCCGTCCCAATATTGAGATACAAAGGAACAGCTTGTCACATTGCTCAAAAAAAGAAACCACCCCTCTTGTGTTACTCCAACTCTCTCTTGCCCCAGACCCTCACGGGTTCGTGCCTGTGCCAAGGAGACTGGCGCACACTTGGCAAGGATGAGAGTGCCAATGGCCTTGTCTCAAGTCCTCCCCCATGTTACACCCCAATGGACCCCGCCAAGACGGTGGCCGTCAGTGCTGGCTAGATGCGTCCCCCCGCCAAGTGTCCCTCGGCTCCGACATTAGGCCCCTGCTAATCTGCTGTATCCTCTCTAACTAAGTGTTACGCAGAGTATAAACTGTTCCGTCTTACACCGCAGCAACACGCCAACGTTTCCATAGTGACGAACATGCTATCGTTTTTTTCTTTTCATAGTAACAGCTCGGACTTGTGCAAGTTTTCTTTTTATTTGTTTCTTTTCTTATTGTTCCCTTTCTTCACTTCTTTTTTCTTTCGTTCTTTTAATTTTCTTTCAATTTTCCATCTCTTGTCTTTTTTTCTGTATCTCTCCTCTTTTTCTTTTTTCTTCTCTTGTAATTTAATTGCCCATTTCGGTTTTCTTTTTTCCTTTCTCTCTGCTTTTTCTTTGCTCCTCTTTTTCTTCTCTTCTCACCTATTTTCCTTCTCTTCTTTTTGCTTCTTTCTCTTTGCTTCGTAAATGAGTACATTCAAGCTAAATGTGGTAACGGACAGATTTTACGGCGTCTCATTCTTTACTGAACGAACTTCACGTTAAAAATGTTTAAAAGGTTTTCTGTTGATTAGTTTCTTGTAACAGCGCACCCTGCAGGGGGTTGCATTTAATTTCTTCTGTAATACACAAACATGGTACTTAGCATAGTGTATTGTTTTTGCCACCGATCCGTGCCCCGCCACACACACATTTTTTTGTAGCCATCCTTCCTTTTCTTGTTCTTTTTCCACACACTATGCTCCAGATGTCTGAGCTCCCAGCCTCTGAAGCACACTATCGTCCCCTCCCACCCACACACACACACACACACACACACACACACACACACACACACACTCGTTACTATTATACTTGTGACAAGTTGACTCCAGGGACCTGATCGGTGACCCCGGCTTTGCTTCATGTGCCCTGAATCAAACACAATCTGGACACCATGTGGGGACGTTAGAATCACAGTAGTCCCTGGGTCGTTCCTGTCTCGAACACCGAGCCTCATCTGTAATGCAGATTACATCACAATCTGCTAGCGTGCAGAGGCTACAAGCGCTAATAATACACATGTATACACAGGAGAAGACCAGAGCGGGCAGGACACGTGACAATCCGGCAAGAAGTCGTCTCGGGTGTTCTGATGGTATCGCACAGGAATTTACATTTATTTGGTTAGCCTTCATTACCATTAGCGTTAGCATGACTAAACTCCTAGCAGTCTTCACTGTCAGGGTTTTTCGTGGAAAACATGTGCGGCACGTTTTCGGAGGGCGTCCAGGGTTTAATTCATAATTCTTTAATTCTTTCATAATTTTTTTTTTGTTTTTACAAATTTGTTCAACTTTTTTATTAACGATTACTTTTTCAAAATTCAAAAACTTCTTTTGTATTTGAAAAAATATTCTATATTATAATTTTTTTTATTTTATTTTTTAGCTGTAAAATCTGTCAAATCGAGATTGCAGGATAATCCCGGAGCGAAGCCCATGCTAGATATTTGATACTTCGTTGTCTACGATTTTTTTTTCCCCCTGTCCTTGGAGGACCAATGGAATTATCTGCACACGACCGCCCCCTCTCCACACACACACACACACACACACACACACACACACACCTTGAGAAGAGGACTGATGACGTGGCCTGGGTGTCCTTTAACCAGGTCTTAAGAGTAAAAACAACAAGCAAGTGGCAAGGCCACGCAGGAACGTCCAACTCAGCTGCAATGTTTGCAGGACAAATCTGCCGCTGGACTCTTCAAGGCCGAACGCTTCGGGAGCCTTGGTTTCAGGGAAAACGTTTATCAGTAAAGAGAGAGAGAGAGAGAGAGAGAGAGAGAGAGAGAGAGAGGGAGAACAAACCGGGAGTGAGAGTGTTTGGATGTTGTGACATAAAGAGGCTTATCGAGGCTTGTCCTCCACAGCGATCGATTCATCGCTGATAGGAACACGAGTGACCAAACACCGCTTTGCTTTGAGGCTTCGTTGAGAAACGATCCAGGTTTCAGTTCGGAGCATGTTTTTTTTTTTTGGACGCCCCGTTTCACCTTTAGTGCTGTTTGCTCCCGTGAGCTCCACTCTCTTGTGAAGATGTTCCACTAGATGTTGTGGAGATGTTGTGGAGAATTGGTTGGGGCTTTATAGCAGGAGATCTTCCAACTTTGTTTTTTGCATTGGCATGTGGACCGGGTTTGGGTTTCCTAGGTCAAGTGAAGGTGTGTATGATTGTGTGGGAACAGTCTGGAGAAGGACCACCCATGAATAGGCGGGTGTCCCAATACTTTTGACACGACCCTACTTTTATACACATATCAAATCTAAGATCTGAAATCTAATTGGCTGGAAGGTTTCGCTTTCTTTAGCGCTTGTACATTATATGTAAATGGAAAGTAGGAAAGAAAAAAAAGAACGGAAGAAAAAAAGAAAGAAAGACAGAATGGCCTCGGAACTCACGCCCTCATCCAGGAGAGCGTACCTGAGCAGATTCCCAGCTTGTCTCCGGCAGTCAGGTTGACATGAGAATATTTAGCGCCTGGTGTTCCCAGGCCGCTAGTTAGGGATTAACCAGGAACACTCGGAGCATGTGGGGTCCATGAATCCTTCAAGGCCATCGGCAGCTTTATCGCTCAGGGTCAGCTTTTGTTTGGCCAGCGCAAAACAAATAAAAACACGCTCGCCAATGGAACAAGAGCGTGTCAAAGAGCTAAACCCCGCCCCCTCGTTCTCCTCCTCCTCCTTGTCCTCTCTTCTCTCGTTTTCGTCTTTTTTTTTCTCCTTCGCCTTTCCCTCGTCTCGTTCTTTTCTCATCTGTTTATTTTTCCTTACTCTAGATATTTTCTTCTAACCTTTTCATGTTCCTCTTTTCTTCTTTTCTCTTTTTCTCTTTTCTCTTCTTTTCTCTTCTCTTCTTTTGTGCTCTCTTCTCCTTTATTCTCTTCTCTTGTGCTCTTTTCTATTTTCATTCTCTTCTGCCATCATCTCTTTTCTTCTCTTGTCTTCTCTTCTCTCATTTTCATCTCTTTTTCCCTTCGCCTTTCCCTCGTCTCATTCTTTTCTCATCTGTTTATTTTTCCTCACTCTAGATATTCTTTTCTAATCTTTTCATGTTCCTCTTTTCTTGCTTTTCTCTTCTCTTCTCTTCTCTTCTCTTCTTCTCTTCTCTTCTCTCTTCTCTTCTCTTCTCTTCTCCCATCTTCTCCCATCTTCTCTTTTCTTGTGCTCTTTTCTCTTCTCATTCTCTTCTGCCATCATCTCTTTTATTCTCTTGTCTTCTCTTCTCTCGTTTTCGACATTGTTTTCTCCTTCGCATTTCCCTCGTCTTGTTTTTTTTCATCTGTTTTTCCTCACTCTAAATATTGTTTTCACCTCTCTTATTGTTACTCTTTTCTTTCATTTCTTTTCTATTCTTGTTTCCTCCTTTCCATCTTCTCTTTTCTTCTCTTCTCTCCTCTTGTGCTCCCTTCTCCGTCTTTTCTCGTCTCCTCTCATTCTCCCATTTTCTCCTCTCTTCTCTTCTCTTCTCTTCTCTTCTCTTCTCTCTCTCTCTTCTCTTCTTTTCTACCTTATTCTTCTCACATCTTTATTCTTCTTTTCTTCTTTTTTGCTTTTTTCTCATTCTCTTCTCTTCTCTTCTCTTCTCTTCTCTTCTCTTCTCTTCTGTTCTCTTCTGTTCTCTTCTCTTCTCTTTTCTTCTCTGACTGAAAGTAGGCTTGACAGTGTGTTGTGTGTTCAAGTGGAAAGCGACGCTCAGGCAGGACGATGCTCCGTCCGTCAGCTAATCAAAGCTGAGGAAACCTGAAGCGGCCTATCCCATCTGAGAAACATAACTCTCACATCTCATAAAGCTTTCTGTCAGCAGAGAGACAGCGAGAGAGAGAGAGAGAGAGAGAGAGAGAGAGAGAGAAAGAAAGAAAGAGATAGAGAAAGAAAGAGATAGAGATCTTTCCTGTGCGAGATCTTCGCGTTCCAAAATCGATGTATCCTCGTCGCGCATTTCAGGAAAAACCTCAGAGCGTGTGTGTGTGTGTGTGTGTGTGTGTGTGTGTGTGTGTGTGTGTGTGTGTGTGTGTATATACCATATGCTGCCATTTTAAGAGTGTTTATGTGCTACGTCTGAGGAGACCTGACAGGTGTTAATCTAAAATGCAAGCAACACTAATTTCCCAGACACACATGCACAAACACACACACACACACACACACACACACACAAATAAAAAAAAACATTGTATGCCTTGAGAATCTTTCTATAGACTATTCGGCCAAATGTTTGTGGACACCTGAGCATATGAGAGTAGTGCTTCTGGGAAGATGTTCCTGTAGATTCTCTGGAGATATTTTGGAGATTTGATAGCGATCCTTCTGAGATTTCGTGGAGATTTAAAGGAGATCCTTTGGAGATTTGCTGGAGATTTGGGAAAGTCAGGTCCCGATGTAGATACGGTGAGGAGGCCTGGAGTTTTATTCCAATTCGTCCCAAAAGAGACAGAGCTCTAGAGCAGGAGACGTTCCACCTCTTCCAAACCATGAAAAGCAGATCTTCATGGACAGGACAGGACAGGACAGGACAGGAGTTAAAGTGTAGGCAGAAGGTTGGGTGTCCAAATACTTTTGGAACTACTATATAAGGGTACATCCGTAATAAGACGTTTATTGAAGGAAGCTATGTGACTAGAAACGGAAAAAAAACCGCTCTGGAATGCGAGAGGAAAAACGTTCGCTTTCAGGGCGTCAGTCGTGTTTTTTTTTTTTTTTAGGGCGGGGGGGATGAAAAAAATAAAATAAAATAAGTTTATGTTCGAAGTACAGATGTCCTCTTTATCCTTTTGGACGCCTGGGGACAAAAGTCCCACAGCGAACAAAGCAATCAGGAGGAAGACAAACCTGGAGATCATACACACACACACACACACACACACACACACACACACACACACACACACACACACACACACATCAGTGACAACTGCATGATATATAGACGTACACAGGTTCCCAAAAGAAACTGGAAAAAAAAAGGTGCTTAGGACAAGAACAACTCGCTTTTCCTTTTTTTTCCTTTCTTTCTTTTTTTTTTCTTCTCTCTCCCTCCTCCCTCAGTCTATCTTCATCTCTCTGTCTTTCTCACCTTTCATTCCATCGCTCTATCCTTTCCCCTCAGGTTTCATCCCCAACTGGCTGCACCTTTCACACATACACACACACACACACACACACACACACACACACACACACACACACACACACACACACACATATGCTTTCTACCTCTGTCTACTTCCTACTTCCAACCCCTCATCTCTCTCTCTCTCTCTCTCTCTCCTCCTCCCTTCTTCTCTCTGTCAAGAGGATCTAAAATACCGCTACCCTTTTCTCCTTGACATTGGCGTCTCCCCGCAGTCAGCATTTCGCCGTCCTTTTTCGTGGCGAAAAAAACGTCAGGAGAAATTCCGTGCAGGAGTGTATTCTTAGCAATGCACTACACACACACACACCTACACCTATACACACACACACACACACACACACACGTCAGACTTTTAACTGTTCACAATCTACATAGTTACAGTAATTACACTACAATGCTGTAATATATATACACACACACACACACACACACACACACACACACACACACACACACACACACACTCAGTGAAAGTTATTAATGTTCTCACTATACCTTAGGTATGCTAAGTACAGTACAAAGCTATTGTATAGATGCTCACACACTCACACTCACACAAACACACACACACACACACACACACACACACACACACACACACACACACACACATACATACACACACACATACACATACACACACACATGCTCACTACTCACCCGGGGTGAGTTGTGAGCCGGTGTATTGCCAAGACAGTATTGTGTCAGTACTGCAAGATAGCATAAGTGTGTGTGTGTGTGTGTGTGTGTGTGTGTGTGCGCATTGCCACTAACCTTGGTGTGTCCTAACACTGTTGATGAGTGTCTGCAGGGCACAGGAGGAGTGCAGTTTTGGTCCCACTCACACACACACACACACACACACACACACACACACCCACACACACACACTTACTGTGGCTGTAGTCACATTTACACATGGCCCTTAAGAGAGTGAAAGAATCCGACCTGGTAGGAGTAGTTGTAGTGTGTGTGTGTGTGTGTGTGTGTGTGTGTGTGTGAGGGAGAAAGAGAATAAAACAGATCTATCCATGCATCTAAACCATCTAATCTATCTATCTATCTATCTATCTATCTATCTATCTATCTATCTATCTATCTATCTATCTATCTAGACTCAAATATTCGATAGATAGATAGATAGATAGATAGATAGATAGATAGATAGATAGATAGATAGATAGATAGATAGATAGATAGATAGATAAGAGAGACAGAGATATAGAGAATGATAGATAGAATGATAGACTTCTGCTCTTCTGTAAGACTCACATTTTGTGTATGCTAGCAATGCTAAGAGCTGCTGTGTGAAATCTGAGATCCAACGGAGTCTCGTATCAGTAATTAACCCTCACATCTGAGGTAAATGTCAATGTTCTCTTTCACTTCCACATGTTTTTCTCCACCCTGGACCTTTCCATTGTCCTCAAATCAATGCTCTAACAACCCCAGGCCTCCTCACATCACCTCCATCAGCACCTGACTTTACTAACACCATGTGTCTCAATGGATCCCCACAAAATCTCCACAAAATCTAGTGGAACATCTTCCCCAAAGAGTGAATTTCATTAGAACAGTAAATGGGGACTTTCTGACTTCTTGAGGACTCATTTCGCTTCAAGAGAACGTCAGGTCTCGTTTCTGTCTCGTGAACCGCAGCTATTTCGCTTTTGAGCGGGATATGAGAGTCACCGCGGCGACCCCGCGGTGTCTTAAATACACGAAACAGATTAGCGCGCAGGCTACTCCCTAGCCAACTTCTGCTTTTTGGGCTTCTTCTGCTTTCCCTTTTCTTATCTTGTTACAATACACACACACACACACACACACACACACACACACACACACAAACATTGCCTGGCAATTCAGTTCTTATTTATGAGCTTGTCACACACATACACCTGTCCTGTATTCACTTCCCTCTTCAGAGTTTGGTGTGTGTGTGTGTGTGTGTGTGTGTGTTACTTACAAAGACTGGGAAGTTCCACAAGACATTGTGTCCAGAAAACTTTATAGGAAGTGAGAGCAAGACAATGTAATGTGTAATGCCACATATCACTGTGTTTCCTCATGCCTGTCAAAGTAAAGTGGCTGATAAGGTGTGTGTGTGTGTGTGTGTGTGTGTGTGTTAAGTTGTTTAACATGAAGCCTATACAAAAAAATTTATATATATATATATATATTTAAGCCAGTTGCCAGATATTGTGTAGTACCTCTGTGTGCCACCAAAATATCTCAGGCACACCAAGACAGAACCTGACAGAAGTGCTGTAAGTTGTGAGTTTTAGCCTCCATGGATCAGGATTGTTATTACCAAAGATACTCGATGGACTTGAGAATTTGGAGGTACCTTGAACTCTTTGTCATGCCCCCCACACTGTTCCTGAACCATATTTGCAAATTGTATGTGCAGGAAGCTTTATTTTGCTGTGTCCACTTAATGAAGTGTAAGTGCAGGGGGGTCTGCAAGAATGTTTAGGTACGTGAACATCCAGGAGGCCAACCCAAGGTTTTCCAGCAGAATTTCACCATGGCATGACAGTGCCTCCTTATGCTGGTGCCAACACTTCCCTGGGAGGGGTTCCATAGATTAACCAGGACCACCTGTCCACTTGGGGCCTACTCATGTCCTCAGTGACTCAGTGAAGATGCTTTAGATGGTAGACAGGGGTCACCATAAAGGCCACAAATAGATTTTATAGTGTCTGAATCCTAATATGCATGTAGATGTTACTTTTCACCCATACATTCTTGCAGAACTCCACCAAGACCTACCCCTCAATGGTACTCCTTCATGGTAACAGAGTTCCCAAATGGCAGTGTCCTTTTTTAGCTCCCTGACTTCACCTCACTGCAACAAATTGTTCAGGAACAGTTTGAGTAACATGACAAAGAGTTAAAGGTGCCCCCAGATCTCAATCCAATCGAGTATCTCCAGGACTTCTGGGACAAACAAATTCTATACATGGAGGCTCCACCTCACAAATTCCAAGAGGTAAAAAAGGTTCCCCTTAATGGCTTGATTGCAGGTACCACAGCACACTTTTGAAGGTCTTGTAAATCTGTTTTGGTAGCTCGAGGTGATTGAGTTGAATGAGCAAAAATTTGTGCACCCCAAGTAGAAAGCTAATTATTGTTGCTTGGTGGTAGAGACCACTCAGAGACACATACTAAAACCAAACAAGGAGAGTTTATGGGAGGTGAGGGTAGCACGGTGGTTAAAGCATTGCACTCTGGATCGGAAGGTCACAAGTTCAAATACCAGCACCAAGCTGCCACTGCTTGGCCCCTTGAGCAAAGACCTTAAACCTTAACTGCTCGGTTATAAGTCGCTCCGAATAAAGGCGTCTACCATAAATCTAAATATGTAAATTAGACAGTACGACTTAACATAAGTCGCCCCTCATGATTCCTCTTTTACTCTCCCTGCAGGTTCCCGAACGTTTCCTGGAGGTGGCTCAGATCACGCTGCGCGAGTTCTTCAACGCCATCGTGGCCGGGAAAGACGTGGACCCGTCTTGGAAGAAGGCCATCTATAAAGTCATCTGCAAGCTGGACTCGGAGGTTCCAGAGATCTTCAAATCTCCCAACTGCCTCCAGGAGCTCCTCCACGAGTAACGCCCCCTAAAGCCCACCCCAACCAAAAAAAAAAAACCCTCCACTACTACACCTAATTATTTGAGTTTTTTTTAAATACATTTTTTTTTCATTTGTTGTTGTTTTTTTTGTTTTTTTTGAATGTATGGCATATGAAGTAGCATTCCTGACCTTTCATGATTTTTGCCTTGGGGTGATCTAGTTCAATTTTTGGAAAATTTTCTTTCTTATCTTTTAGTTTGCATTTTCTTGTCGTGTTTCATCTTTTGAAGCGACTTTGAGCCCACTAGCGTATGCTTTTTTACCCGACTCCCCTGTTTTTGCTTGGCCACTCTGGAATTCTGGGTAATCCTCACAAGATCTCGAAATACCGAAGCCAAACAACTCAGCGAACTGGTATAACTGACGTCTTGGCGCTCGTTTATCGAACCATTTTGAAGTGTGTATTTTCTGGAGAAGTGGGCACTGCATTTATAGGGTGTATAGAATGACGATGCTGATGATGATTATTATTTCTATTATTATTGTTATTTTATTACTGTTGGTGTTCTTGTCGTCGTCGTCGTTGTTCCCGCTTGGGTAAGACTGGCACTTGGAGGTTTTTTTTTTGTTTTTTCTATTTTTCTTTTTCTTTTGTTCTTTCTTTCTTCATTCTATACTTCCTCTCTTTCTTTTTTTCTCTCTTTCGATTCATGCTATGATTGCAAGAAAATAAATTATTATTCCAAAATGTAAATCTCTAACTATATGCAAAACTATATTACAGACTTTACATTAGAATAGACCCTAGAGTCCTCGCACCTGGATTTTTTTTTTTATTTAATTTTTCTCTTTTCCTTCCATATATTATGGGTCCAAGATATGCTTTGATTGACAGCCCAATGCACCAATCGCAACATTTTTGAAGGGCATCATAACCCATAACCCCACACTCTTTAAAACCTGTTTTTCTTTTGTTGGGTTGCACAGAAAACACAAACACATACACACATTTAAATGCCCTTCAACTGGTCATTCCGGAGGAATCTTTTGGAATGTTCGAGGACGTATGATGCGAGTGTGTGTGCAGGTGTGTGTTTTTTCTTTCTTTTTTTTGTGCTATTTAGCTCAGTATTTCAATGCTGTTTCTTGAATACTGAACTACAATGAAAAAAAAAGCATCCACGTTTTCAGAGGAAACATCAATTCAACCCCTACATACAATTTATTATTATTATTATTATTATTATTATTATTATTATTATTTGTCTTGGATGTTAGGATTTGAAAGTTTGTACTGTACGGATATGAATTGAAAAAAAAAAAAAAAAAAAACCTGCACTTACCTGTTGTTCAGTGAAAGCAATGACATTGGATTTTATTTAATAAATAAAGACTGAAAATATACTTGAAATGACGACTCCTTTTTTTGTGTTTCATCCAGTGGTTTTACAACAGCTGTTTATAGAATCAATAAAAATATTAAAAGTAACACATATAAAAGTTAAAAAATATATATTTACAAGATGTGAAATCAATCGAGAATTGACTTTTGTAAAGACAAAAAAACCACACCAAATGTAAGCGCACAACAACAGCGAAAACAAAACACAGTCCTTTTTTAGCCGATCCACACTGTTCAGGAACGGTTTGCGGAACATGGCATAGAGTTCAAGTTGGCCACAGATCTCAATCCAATCAAGTGTCTCTACGACTCAAAAAAAAAAAAACACAACAAATCTGCAACAAGACAAACACAATAATTATAATAATCAGTAAAAAACAACAAATCAAGAAAATACAAAAAATCTGCAAAATGCAACAAAACAAATGACAACAAATCCGAAAAAAAATTACAAAACCGAAAACACAACAAAAACAAACACACAACAAATCAAGAACACAATATTATCAGGGAAGGACAATTAATCATTAAAAATTACAACAAAACCAAAAACACACCAAATCAAGGAAATGGAGCAAAATTTTGGGAAAAACAGCCAATGATGAAATCACAATAAAAACAAAACCACAACAAATTGCATTAAATCCAAAATACACAACATGAACATAGAAAGCAATACAGTGCAACGTATTGTAAATTGTATTGTATATTGTACATCACCTGCATATTGCTAACTGGACACAAGGTTGTGAAGAGAAATGTTCTGTTGCGTTGTTATTTTACTTATTGTTCAGCTACAGTAATGTCAGATTCTCTACATGGACATTTGGTCACCTGCCTTTTCCAGCTCTGACCTCAAACCTATTGTTGGATCTTCAAAAAGCATCTTACCAATCTTACGGTCAGGTGTCCACAAACTTTTGGCAATTTTAATGCATATAAATGTATTTATATCATTTGATTACATTAAACTATATATGAATTATTTTCAATCTAATTAAATTATGCACAAATAAAAGAGAATACCTGTCAGACTTTTCAAACTTTTCAAACTCCACACCTACAGGGCCCAATAACCAATCAGCAGCAAGCATGTGAGGAGCTTCTTCATAAAAAAGAAAAAAAAATCTTCAGTGTATCTTCTCCTTTGTTAGCATTGTTGCATTTGCTGCTTGCTCTCACACTGCTGTGGCCCTGAAGGCAAGTTTTCAAGTTGTGGCAGGAAGCTGTGAGCAGCACATTTGTATAAATAACCAGGTTTGGAAAAGCAGCACCTGTGTTACCTGACTGGCTGCTAGCGCTTCAGCTTCTCCTTCCTCTCAAAAACATTTTCAAACAAAGTTGTTTGAGAAGGTGCAACTTTGTCTGTGGTAACATTAAAGATTGCACTGTTGTCATCTTTCACACAAGTAGCTAATAAATCACACGACTTTAATAATAAAAAAAAAAACTTTAACACAAAAGATTTAACACTAACACAAAAACCTTAAAACGTTAACATAAAGATTTTAAAACTTTAGCTTGAAAAAGTAACACAAACGTTAACATTAAAAAAATGAACAGTAAAACTTTAACATAAACAATTTACATAAAAATATTAACACACACATTAACATAAACATTTACACTAAGACTAAAAACTCATACAAAATCCAGAACACTTTGACAAAAAATTAACACAATGTGTTAATTAACCTAACTTGAAAAAAAAAGTCAACACTACAAATTGTAGTGTTAAAACAAAAAGATTGTTAAGTGTTTAACATAAAAGTTTCTTTTCACCTGGTATCATTTTAGCTAGCTTTAGCTAGAAATGATAATTATACTGTTTATAATGCAATATTGTACATGCATACTGTCACATTAATTATATACTAAAACTTCTTACAAATCTAACAAAGTAAAAAAATTACTTGTGTGTCCAAAACTGTTACAAACTTGGAGGCACACAATTTGTAAACAACGTTTTTTGAATTGCGGCAGCATGAAATTTCTCCTTTTGCTTGAACTCTGAGACCTGAAACTTTTCCAGCCTGATGATGCACAAAGCCATCTCCTTGAAAAACACTTTCCATAGGTTGGAAGATGTGGAAGATCTTCTGCTATAGATCTTTAACCCTTTTGGACACCTTTGGGATGAAATGGAATGCCACCCCAGGCCTCCTTACTTTCTCAGCTACATCTGTACCTGATATTCCTAACACCTTTGTCTCTAAATGAGCACTAAATCTCCTTAAAACTCCACCATATCTTGTGGAACATCTTCCCAGAGGAGTGGAATTGGGAGGTCTTGATGCTAGCGTTCAGTTTTTGGACTTCACTAGGTGTCGAACTTGACTTTAATACACGATGAGGGGATTTTTGCGAATCTGTTTGTTTGGCTTGTATTTTTCCCTTTCAGAATGAGGTCGCAGGTGTAAATGCGTTGCCTGAATGTAAGCCGTGGTCACGGTTTTCCCGGTGACGAGTTGAAGCACATTGGTTCGAGATCAAAGAACGCTTCGAATGGTTCTCAAGTGAACCCAGGGTTTCTCTTCTCTTTCCAGGTGTATTCTCTGGCCTTTCTCTCTCTCTCTCTCTCTCTCTCTCTCTCTCTCTCTCTCTCTCTCTCTCTCCGCACTGTGAGCAAACACGACGAGGCAGTCAAGATTGCATATTTACCCGCACACAAAGGCAAGACCCCACCTGTTACTGTGTTACTGTTCTTTCAGATACTCTTTTCATCTTAAGATCCTTTTGGTTCTGTGGGAGATGAAGGAGTGGTCTTTAACATTGTGCAACACAATCGCCAAATCTTTCATCTTACTTCAACCGTCAATGGTTTCAAAGACCTTTATATATGCATCCTCATGAGAGAGAGAGAGAAAGAGAGGAAGCTATGAAGAGGCATAGTGAGAGCGAACAAGCAAAGAAAAAGGTGAAAGCGACGATGAGACTGGATGGGACGAGAGATCGGACGAATCCATGGCCAACAACTCGAATTACACTCTCCTGCAATCCAAGCTGCAGAACCAAGCTTTTATGAGGAACCTCGTAGCTTTTCGAGTCAACTCCATATAATCTCCATGCTTTTTTTCATGCGGCTTTTAAAAAAGGCGTATTTTTATTTTCTCGTAACATCGAACACAATGAGACGTAATCGCTGACAATGCGATCAAAGCATTGAGAAAAAAACAACACACAGGCCCGTGGTGTACGATTCGGTTGGGTTTTAAATACCTGCTGTCAGTTAGGGTTTTGACACAGCCTTGTCTTTGCCTTGGCAGAATTCCATACTGGCCATCATTACCAGATCCTATTGTTCAGCTTTACCAAGGTAGACAAACCTGCTTATCATGTAGAACATCAAACTAGCTTTGTTTCATCCGGTGCCAGGTGATGAGGTCAGGAATGGCTGCAGTGGCCAATTAGTGAGTTGAATCCATTACCACAAATTCCCACAAATGGCCTGATTCATGCAGGTTGTCGCAAATTTGTGATACGTTGGTCATTGTGTAGTTTTGCAACCTTGCAGCTCCAGGATCCTTGGATTGATCCTGAGCTTGGTTTGCTGTCAGTCTTTGATTGTTTTTATGGTCTATTCCTTTCGGCTTGGGGTTTAAGCCCTTGCTCCACCAAGCTGCCTATGTGCAAGGGCCCTTAGCCTTCTCTGCTCCAGGCATCAACGCTGACATGCTATTATAAATAGCAATTTCTAGATTTCTAGTGTATGCAGATTGACTGGCATCCCGTCATGAAGAAAAAATCTTCAAAGACTGAGAGTTGATGGAAAGTTCTTTAGATAAACTATATGCATAAAGGTTTGTGGGCACCTGACCATAGGTGTTTTGGAACATCCCATTCAGCATTGCGTCCCCATTTGTTCTTCTAATTAGCTCTACATTTCTGGGAAGATTTATGCTCATTCAGCCATTAGCATTAGTGATGTTGATGTAGGTGAGGTGAGAAGGCATGTGATGTCTTTCCAACTCATTCCAAAAGTGTTCAACAGGGTTGAGGGTTGATTTTAGAGCTCTACAACTATGTAAAGCATATCTTCCTGGAGCTTGCTTGGTGCAAAGAGGTATCACCATGCTGGATCAGGTTTGGGTCTTGCAGGCTAGTATATTCAGTATATGTCTGGACAAGTCAGGTGACCCAATATTTCTATTTATAACATGGATCATGGGTTGAGTCAATTTGAATACTTCATATCCTTTTCATTCAAATAACTTGTTAAAATATATCACTAGGAGGTTAGAACTTCGAGTGGACCATATGGAAACAGTCTAATGTCCAAGAGGAAATGAAAGGCACTGCAGTGTGGAAAGGATTGGCTTAAAACTTGCTATATATATCTCGCAGTAATGGCCCTGTTTATGGGTCAGATGTTGAGTGTCTAAGCGCCTTAAAATCATTCAGGCTTTGTAGCGCAGGCTGCTCGTCTCTCATTAGCCAATCATGCGCTCTTATTGTAATTAAAATCTAAGCAGGCAGTTTCAAACCCTTTGCTCCCCTTCGATTCTGACCTTCGCCCTTGACCCTTCCAAGGCCTGGCCAGCGAGAGCAGATGCTACACTCTCATCGGAGTAAATATTGCGACATGAGCGGGTTGGTATCTCTGAATCCGCCAACGATTATCCTCCTTTCGAATGTTCACTCAGACTTACTCTCTGTTCCTCTTTCTCTTTCTCCCGACATCGTGCATTTTCACCCCGCAGTCCTGCAGGCAGCACGAAGGCTCCTTGGGAAAGGCTGAGGCAGCATCATTGTGTGACACGAACCGTCTGCTCCGCTATCAAACACCATCTGTCGCTACATCTGAACTTACACACCCGTGCACATATCCCAGCCACCTGCTCACTGCAGAAGCGACTATAAACGTAGTAAATGTAGTTTACACACTTACACCCTGGCACAATGTGCACTAAATTAAGTCACGCAGTTTGACTCGCTGAAATCGTGGCTGATTGGCCCCCCGAAAATTGGTTCATTGAAAAGTCTTCATTTTTATTGCAATGAATGCAAGTTTTGACACAATTTCCCACTAATCTGAATAAGAGCATTTACTTGTTACATGTACATTATCGCACAGCGATGTTGCGAAGCTGGTGGGGTGGGGGTTCTGGGGTGTTCAACAATATTACAGCTCCCCTGGAGCAAAAAGGTTAAGGACCTTGCAGAAAGGGGGCAGCTTGGAAATACTGGTGCTTCCTTAAACTTCTTGAATGTGTTTTTGGACCATGATTATACAATATCAACCATTTCCTTGTTTTGAATAGACTAGAAACTATTAACATTTTGAAATGTTAGCAAAGAACACTTTGGATAGAGATCAGACTGTAATCGGAGATATGCTAATAATGTTACAGTGACAACAAACTTTTTTTTAATTCATTTTAAATTATGTTTAACATTGCGAAACATCAGTTCCTGTTATTGCTTATGTTACAGCATCTGTAAACTTACTGTCCAACACCAGCCAGTTTTTCTCATCTATCTTGACATTTAGATACAAAAGAAACAGTCATTATTTGTCACATATATGGCATCAAAGTTTCTTAGGAAGTCAGGGTTGGATTGCAAAGTGACCCTTGGAGCAGAGAGTGGTATGAGCCTTGCACAAGGGGCCAGGGCTTGAACCCTCATCCTAATGATCAGTAACTCAGAGCCTTAGCTGTTTAGCCACCATGGCCTCAATCGTCCCCAAAAAGACAAACAAAATACCTTGCGAATTGTTGCCAAGAACCTGAAAAATTATTTGAGTGGCATGAGAGACTCCTTCCTTAAAGAAAGGCAAACATCTTGTTGTCAAAATTCGTCATTGAACGAACACCGTATTACATTTATTATTAGGTTTCCGGTTGTGAAAATTAGTGGCCCGCTGTACCTCGTGCCTGTGTATATGGTTGCTGTGGAAACCGTAAAGTATTCACAAACTTCAGTGCATAAAATACGAAGCTGTGACACATGTCACTCCATAACTCCCGACACGTTCACTCCACTCGAACGGACATATTCTTTCCTCTCGCCCTCCCTTTCCTTGGTCTCTTTCTTTTCCTGTCTCTGACACCTTGTATCTCTAGCTTCACTCTCATAAATCTTTGATTGCAAGCCCCCCTCACACCCCTACCCCCGCTGTTAGCTTAACCTAAAAGGGCTCGTGTCATTAAAGGCTCAAGGCTTCTCTCCTCCTTCCGGCTGTAGATGAGAGCTCCTGCAGGTTTAAATATAGAGTGTCACACCTCGTAGCTCTCACGATCACACGCCTGGCCTTTAACAAGCTTCTGAAGACATGGAACAGACATCTTAACAGCCTGTCACTGGCCACCACACACAGACAGACACATGAGAAAGTGGAGGCACCTAGTGGCAAGAATGTTTATCACTACCCTCAAAGAGTAGAGTTAGAGTCAGTTTAGGACTATGAATTGGATGTTCAAATCTCAGCACCACCAAGATGCCACTGTTGGGCCCTCAAACAAGGCTCTTATCCCTTATCTGGTCAGTTGTATTAATGAGAATTGTAATTCATTCTAGGTAAAAATGCCTGCCAAATGCTGTAAACACTCGATACCCTCTCAAATAAGGCCTTTCTAAAGCTGCACAAGTTTTGATTTCTTGAGTCTATTATCAACGACGAGTGCGCCGCTTTCTCTTCTCCTCCGGCGAATGCCAAATAGATGCCTTTGACAACTTAGAGGTTTACAGGGCTCTATTCTTGTAGGACTATTTGTGGAAGCATTGTGTAATAGCCATTGTCATTCCACTCTCGGCCTGTATGTTTAGGTCATGTCTTAAGCTCAGTCGCAGTCACGCTGGCTATCAGATGCTCTCAGTTCTCAATCGGCGCTAATTTAATAACCTTTCCTTTATACACAATATTATTTTAAAACTAGTCTTAGGAATGATTTTCTTCCTTATTCTCCAGTTTCAATCTAGTCAAATGATTGATCAGTAATTCTTGTATTACTCCTGTACACACCAAGGTGTTGAGTCTTGCTCTATAGTAGCAGCTCATTAGCAGTCAAATGTCCTCCATATTTGGTTAAATTACGGTGTAGATTGTAGGGTAGTGATGTATCTTGAAAAAAGAGCTCTAACACACCCTCACTCTGACATCCTGTCTCATTCCTAGCTTTAAATTTTATGAGGAATTTTTGAAAACACATCGTTTTGAATAAGAAAGATGCATTTTATTATCGTAGTCTAGGTTAAAAAAATGGGGGAGGATGAATTACACATGATTTGTCATGTAATCGACACAATTCCAATGTAATACAACTTAATATGTGATTGCTCTGTGTTGAAATAGTCAAGGATTCTAAAGAATAATAAAGAATTGTGAAAAATTTGCCTCCGAATGAGATACTACTTCATTTCACTGAACATGGAAATAAGATTTTGGAACAATTTTTTTGTTATATTTGAACTATGAGCTACAAATTAGACATAGACCTTATAAAATATAGACATCTCAGTGTTTATCCTTCATTGTTAGCAAAAATCTAGCTAGCTGATTATAAGTGTTCTAGATTTTCCATCTTGAAACAATGACTTGTTGTAGGTTGAATAATATAAAGCCAATATGCGAAGTAAATATTTTTTTGTGACGTTAATGTCGATGCTAATGTTGCTAAACTGCATTGGGTTCCTGTCCAGGAATTACAAGTTGAATAGAGTTATTTCCTATTAGAAATTCCAAGTCACAGGCTTGCATGAAACTTCAGGATTAGACCCATTCATGGTGTGAAATTTAAAGCGTTTCGGCTAATGTTTGGTAAGAAAAATACGCTAATATAGCGCAAAATTGAGTATGAAGTAGCAAACTGCCTTCAAGTTTCACTAGTTTGTAGTTCATCTGATTTGTCATGTTCCAAAAAGTCATTACTGAATCTTCTTAAGTTCTGCAATACTGTAAGAACATGTTCCACCATTCTGCTGCCCATATTCCACCTCCCTTACCCCACCCACCCCCCATGTTTTTGACAAAGATTCCAGTTGGACAGATCAGTCTGCCGTCAGTCGCTTTCATTTCTGCCGAAAAATCTGGACGAGGCGACGTGCCGGGAATCTCTTGGACTCGAGGGGGATGTCCTGGGAACCGAAGAACAAAAGGAGTGCGGCCCCAGCAGGACCGGCGTCCAAATTAAGACCCTCTCAGATGTGAGAGATCTGGGCCCTCCATTTCTGAGGAGTGGAGAAGAAAAAAAAAGAGAGGGAGAGAGAGAGACGAGGCGAATGGCAAAAACACGCGAAGCAGAGACAGCCTCACAAAGCTGGCCTTGTTGGAGGGCACTCAGAAGGTGGAGGGGCAGAAAAGAGGGAGAGAAAGAAAGACAGGAAAAGGGAGGAAGAGCAGTGCTTCCAGTGCCCGTCCCAGTAGATTGGGTCTGATGGGGGTCAGCTTGCTCCAGTTTCACTCCAATCGTGTCACAGGGAGGTGGTTGAATGTTTTCGCTATGGTGCAGTTTGCTCTGTAAGAGCCTTTTGAAAAGCTAAAACAAGAAACGATGAGTAGATGCACGACTCATAGAAATGAAAAGGAAGAATGGAATGAAAAACAAATTGGGCTGTAGAAAGTTGTCTGAGATTGTATAATACAGCCACGAATGTGTACAACATCAATCATACGCTTTTTATTTTCGATAACAAAGAAATTTCTTTTTCATTAGTTTTTTCCCTTTACTTGAACTAGGACATTTAAACTTTGTTTGATGAAGACATGCTTTCCATGGGTTGGAAGATGTAGAAGATCTCCTGCTATAGACCTCCAACCCCATTAAACACCTTTGGGATAAAATGGGTGGTGACCCCAGGCCTCCTACGGCAGTACCTTACTTTAACACCCTTGTCTCTATATGAGCCCAAACCTCCACAAAATCTTTACTAAATCTCCACAAAGTCTAGTGGAGCATCTTTCCCAGAAGAATAAAGTTTAATATAACGGAAAATGAGGGCTAAATGTGGAACATACCAATCAAATGTGTATTGAAAACTATATATTTGACATTTTTATGAAATCTGTGAATGACTCGTCTAGTGAGAGCATTTTGTATTAAAATTCCAGAATATTCCTGTCATGAGTCTGATGTTCACAGTGTAATAGCGTCGTCCAAATGTTCCTGAGAACCATAAAAACGATATAAGCAAGTTCCTTCCTTCCCATTTCAAAATTTTTTCCTCACAGTGATATTCGCTGAAACAAATATAAAGTTGAATAACTAGTAAAAAGCATATGAATCATTAATGTTTTGCTAGTTTTACACATTCTGAAAATTTGCTAATTTGCAGCAAACTAAAGTCAAAGACGAAATGCGGAAAATGCCTTCCCTTACCGACTTTTCATGTTACAGAGAAAGCGTGACCTCCTCTGTTCTGAAGACTTTCCTAGCCTTCCTGCTGGAAAATGTCCTTTTAAACAGCTCTAATGCTGGAGACTCCTTCTGATAAGGTAAAATCAACATCTTGTTACAGGAATTCAGCTGTCTCTTTAAAACAGATTGCCTTGATTACCGATTTAAAACATAACAGTGCAGTGATTTCTTGAACCTGATTAGTCAGAAGGCGCTAGCACATTTTCCTAGCAGCAGCTCCAACCTTAGTCTGGCTAATCATTGATTCTGTGATATTTATTTCTCGAAGGAGTCTCCAGTATCAGGGTACATTTTTCGCTATGGGAAACTCTTCAGGTTAACATTTTGGTAACAAGACAAGCTGATAAGAGAAGCAGCTGAGATAAGAGGAACTTGTCTTGCGATGGATGTTCCACAGCATAACTATAAACAGACAAGTCACTATTAGTAAGCACAAGTGTGAGATTAATATGTATAATGTTTTTTCCGCAGCCTTTTGCACCTTGTTGTTAGCTGTTTGTATTTCTGCTAACTACAGCTAGTCCATGCCGCGTTGTAATTAGTTCAGCTTTCCATTACACGCCACTCAGCTTTCAACGAGCTTCAGAGGTTCGCCTTGAGCTCTAAAGCCCTTGTCCATGACATCACGAGGAAGGCCATTTCAAGGCGGATTTGCGCCGTGCTCTCGGAGGGCTTCTTTTTTACGGCGTGGCGATGTGTGGCCCGTGCCAAGCCGCGTAATTCTCGTGCTGCCGCTATTAGACGGTATGCTTCATCTGCAAAGTGATCCCCTTGAGCTGCGTGAGGCGCAGACTTGAGACAAGAGGCTGATGGTAAGAACAGGTGTGAGGGACAGAGAGGGAGATGTGAGCCTCGGGCCTAGTCAGCCCGGGCCTGACTGTGCCTGCCGAAAGGTCCAAAGGAGGAATTTCATTTGTCGTGAAATGGATATGGATGCCGGCCTCGAAAACAAAGGAACACCACTCCTCAGAGCTTGGCTAAAAATATCTGCGCATTTACCAAGGTGCATCTGAGAGGGTTTTTATTGTTTTCAGAAAGGGAACTGGAGGAACAGCAAAAGAGATAGAAGAAAGACAGTAAGACAGAACGAAAGAAAGAAAGAAAGACTGAGCTCCTGTAGGGAGATAAGCATGCTTCCGCCTTTCTTGTTCTTGCTAAGCTGTGGGAGTTGTGCTTTGAGCGATGAGGGTGCTTTTAGCAGGTAAAGGTGACATTCAAGCCTTTGTTGAGATATGACCTCAGGATCTGAATGCATGGCATTGTAATAAAAGTGTCTGGCAGCAGTGAAGAGGACGATGGGATGTCTTTTGTTCTCCATCAATGCATGCTCTGCTGACAGCAGCTTTAAGCCTTTTGTCCCCCCCACCCCCACCCCAAAGCTCGAACCTCACCCCCCCACCCCTTCATGTGAGGCCAGGAGTCATCTTTAAGAACTGATTCGCTCTGGTATCCGAAGCCTGAAGCTCAGGCTGCCAAGATTGTCGGCACAGACACGGCATGTGAGGGCCAGGTAGCCGACAGCTGCTTTCCAACAATACATGGAGAGAAATGGAAGGCACTTGCGGAAGATGCACAATACCCTTTCAGTCACCTTGCGCCAGTTGCCGCCCGGGTGACATCAGTTCGGGGGAATAGGGGGAGGTGTGTGCCTGTGTTAGCGAGGGGGTTCAACTTGATTGTAGCTATTGAAGGATACCTATAATTCAAACCCTCGGGGGTGGGGGGTGAGATATTTTCCTCTTCTTCTTAGAAGCGCTTGTCACTTGGCCTTTGTGCCATGAAGATGCCGTGCAACACATGCGGACCGTAAATAAGACAATGGCATGTTGTTCTTTTCGGAGAGAGGTGGAAGCTTCACTGGGTCACATCAAGGAGAAGCGAGCGGCGTACGTGATGAGACTTCGGGGGGGCTTTTTTTCAAATTGAGATTTAACTTCGGAGGGGAATTGCTTGAACGGTGGTCCTGTTCATGACTTCTAATTGTACTCTAATTGTCAAATTGAGACAGTGAATAATGCTTTTAGCAGAGGCACGGTCGAGAATATTTTTGGAGGAGGGATTTTTATTTGAATCAATAATTTTAATAGGACTTTCCATAGATTGGTAGCAAGATGTATCAATGGCCTTTTTTGGAACTCTATTCCAAAAAAGCCCCATTTAGAGATTATAGACAAATCCTAATGAAGGACACACTATATTTTTTCCTGGAAGAGCACCGACAAGACATTTTTAGAGGCCGGGATTTAGCTAGCAAAGCCAAGTGGCTTGGCTTGGAGTTCTCTCGCAGGGCTAAAAGAAGGGGGGGGGATTGACTAAATCTGCTCAAGGGGGCCCTCATTTGGTTATTAAACAAGATTTAATAAGTGAGAGTGATTTGATGAGATGATTATCATGCCCATTAATCAAGCACGCTTCTGTCTCGGCTCAATATGTTCCGTCTTTTCGGCTCCAAAGCCTCTTTAACTCCTGAGCTTCTTAAAAGGTTGACATGGTTTCATGTTGGTATTTTTTTTTTTAACCTCCTATAAGCAGTGCTGGTTTGTGCATCTGGGTCACAGAGAAAAATCTTTCATGCTGATACTAGCAAAATATTTTTGTAAAAAGATGCCATTATACAGATATTTATATTTATTCATAAATATAAGAAACTTGTCCACCTTTAAAATTATTTTAAAATCTCTCATTTTAAAATACATTACATGGACAAAAATTATTAGGACACCTGACTTTTCCAGTCAAAGACTACTATGAGGTAGTATGAGATTTTTCGATTTACTTGAACTAGGAGACCCAAATCTTTTCCAGCCTGGCCCTGTTCACAAAGTCAGCTCCATGAAGATCTGCTTTCCAGGAGTTGGAAGATGTGGAAAATCGTCTGCTAAAGAACTTCACCCCAATTGAGATGAATTAAATTGGGACCTCAGGCTTCATCACCTCACATTGTTTTTGAATGAGCACGAATCTTCTCAAAATCTTCACAAAATCTCAATTCAATTCAATTCATTTTTATTTGTATAGCGCTTTTAACAATGAACATTGTCTCAAAGCAGCTTTACACAGATAATGTGGTGATTAAACATAAATATGTTCTTTGTAAGTATGTTTGTCCCTGATGAGCAACTGTGGCAAGGAAAAACTCCCCGAGATGGCATAAGGAAGAAACCTTGAGAGGAACCAGACTCAAGAGGGAACCCATCCTCATCTGGGTTGCACCAAATGTCCATTTGAAGCAGATATACAATGTTGTGGGGTACAGTGTTGATGATCAGAAGCAAACTGCACTCCCGAGTCAGTGCAGCAGACCGCCGACACCAACTACAGTCCAATCCGTCCTCAAAGCACCCGTTCTACTCCGAATTAAGAGACCGTCCCGAGCTGCACAGAAGTGTGAAGATCCAAGGAGGGAGAGGGGCAGGAACACTGGTCACTGGAGCCTCAGGAGCATGTTTAACTCGACCGAAAGAGAGAGAGAGAGAGAGAGAGAGAGAGAGAGAGAGAGAGAGAGAGAGAGAGGGTGACGGGAAGAGAAGGATATGGATTATTAAGTGTAACTATTGGTGTACGAAAGTTAATGTCACTGTGCAGTTTGGACTCCGGCAAGACTCGCTATGGCAGCATAACTAAAAGGGAGAACCAGAAGGTAACACAGACATGAGGGATCTCTGGGATAAGAGACGACCCACCACACCACCGTCAACAAACCTGAGTGAACGTGTGAATGTGAGGGGACGACAGCATACAAATATACCAGTTCACCAAACACTCTATATCCATGTTCCCTCCAGATCTGTGCCTTTACCTAAGAGAAATCTACTGATAAAAGGCTTGACTAAATAAATACGTTTTCAACCTCGACTTGAACACTGAGACTGTGTCTGAGTCCCGAACACTGATTGGAAGGCTGTTCCATAACTGTGGGGCTTTATAAGAGAAAGATTTGCCCCCTGCTGTAGTCTTCATTATTTGAGGAACCAACAGATAGCCAGCACCTTTTGATCTAAGTAGGCGTGGAGGATCATACTGGTACAGAAGTTCACTCAGATACTGCGATGCGAGACCATTGAGTGCTTTATACGTCAGTAGTAATATTTTATAGTCAATGCGAGATTTGATTGGGAGCCAGTGTAGACTGATTAAAACAGGGGTGATGTGGTCATATTTCCTAGATCTAGTGAGGACCCTTGCTGCTGCATTCTGGACTAACTGAAGCTTATTGATGCACTTACTCGCACACCCAGACAGTAAAATCTAGTGGAACATCTTCCCAGAAGAGTGGAGCTTATAACAACTGCAAATAGGGAGGAAACATACAGGCATATATGAATCTTTTGCTCAGGTATCCATAAACGTCTGCTCTTATATTGTTATAAATTATAAATTACTGGGCATATATACACACTGGTGATCAAAATTAGAGAACAATTTATAAACAATTGAACAATTCTGAAATAATGTCATCTTCACTGCTCAACAGTTTTTTTAAGAGTTTTTGTCCTGTCTATACTATGCTACCAGAACACCTTTTTCACAAAATAACTAAGGCATTTAAAAAAAAAAACATTATTTTGCAGAAAACACACTGATCAAAATTAGAGAACACTTTCAGATACCTCCCAGTTATTGTTGTTAATCTGGTACCTGGTGCTAATTTCCTTGATTATCTGTCAACCCCTATTTAACTGGCAGCCTAACTTCCAGTTTCACTGACTCTGCCAGATGGTGGGCCGTTCTAAAGTGACTGAAAGCCTCCGGCAGCAGGTTGTCCAGATGAAGGCCAAAGGGATGACCCTATCAGCCATAGCAAGACAAGTTGGTCGTTCCAAATCTGTGATTTCAAGAATATTGACTCTTTACAATATCACAAACTCATTTAAGTCCGCCAAGAAGGCTGGTCGTCCACGGAAGACAAATACAAGAGAGGACAGGATACTGCGGAGGATCTCAATGGGCAATCGTTTCCACACTGCAGCTGGAATTGTTCACCAGTTCAGCGCTGAACAGGATAAGGATCTGTCTCGTCATACAGTGTCTCGATGTTTTAGAGCATTTGGACTGAAAGCCCACTCTGCAGTGACCAAACCTCTCATTAGCAGAAAGAATCAAAAGACAGCGGAGAACTGGTCCAAAGTTCACTTCAGTGATGAAAGCAAGTTTAATTTATTTGGGTCTGATGGGAAACATTATGTTCGGTGACAAACTGGAGAAAGACTGAACCCAAAGTGTGTAAAGAAGTCAGTGAAAAGTGGAGGAGGAAGTGTCATGGTTTGGGGCATGTTTTCTGCAGCAGGAGTTGGCCTCTTATACAGCTACATGGCAGAGTGAATGCAAATGTTTATCAGAACCTTCTTCAACAACATATGGTTCCTTCCCTGCGTTCATCACCCAATCAGCCCGTGGTGTTTATGCAGGACAATGCTCCATGTCACACAGCAAAAACGGGTAAAGCAGTTCCTTGAAACTGAAAACATTGAAATAATGACATGGCCTGCCCAGAGTCCTGATCTCAACCCAATAGAGAACCACTGGAAAATCCTTGGTGACAAAGTTATGGACAAGAAACCCACCACATTCCCCGAACTGTGGAGGAGACTGGAAGAAGAGTGGACCAAAATCACACCAGAGCAGTGTGAGAGACTGGTGCTGTCCTGTGGCCGCAGATGTGCTGAAGTCATTCAGAGCAGAGGCCTGTACAATTCCTACTAATTGCTGACTGTTGTAACCTTCAGAAAATTTTGTTGTAATTTTTTTCCATGCTACAGTCATTGTTGTTCTCTAATTTTGACACAGTGTGTGTGTGTGTGTGTGTGTGTGTGTGTGTGTGTGTGTATATATATATATATATATATATATATATATATATATATATATATATATATATATATATATATATATATATATATATATATATATTGTTTAATCACTTTTGCATAAAGTGAAATCACCTGAAAAGCCATTGCTAGCATTTATTTTGGAACATGGTCAGAATGTACCCTTGATTTTCAGGTCAAAGTCTTTGCTCGACATGTTGTCCCACCACCCTGGCACTGGTATTGGACCTCCTGTTCCAGGAAAAAGATCAGACTTCAAATACGAGCCTGTCCTTTTTCTTATTACGTAATACCCAACAATGGGGTAATAGGGGGAATGAATGCACGGGCAGGACTGAAGCAAGGAGCAGGAAAACTTTCAGTCCTGAAATGATGTGTCTTAATAAAACGATTTCTAGCCTTGTGAAGGACATATGCTCTGAGATGACAAGGAGCATCATGAATGGAAATCATAAGGCTCTCTGAAACTCTGGAGGTTGTAAGACCGGAATTCAAGAAGTTTCAATAAGAGAGATACAAGTCCTAAAAACGTTTTTGTTTCAAAAAAGGGCCCATGTACTGACACTGGAGACTCCTTAATAATGTAAAAACACTACAGACACCTGAAAAACATTGAAAACCCAAAAGTTGGTGGGCACCTGAGCAGAATAAATAGACATATACACTTCCTTCTTTCCACTAGATGACTTTATGGAGATTTTGTGAAGATTTGTATAGATTTTGTGGAGATTTGTAAATATCTGTGGGGATTTTATGGAGATTTTGTAAAAATTTGTAGAGATCTGTGGAGATTTTTGGAGATTTGAAGAGATCTGTGAAGATTATTTGGAAATTTTGTGGAGATTTGAAAAGATCTGTAAAGACTTTGTGAAGATTTGAAAAGATCTGTGGAGATTTTGTGAAGATTTGTAGAGATCTGTGGAGATTTGTAGAGATCTGTGGAGATTTTGTGGAGATTTGTAGAAGTTCTTTGAAGATTTGTATAGATCTGTGGAGATTTGTAGAGATCTGTGCAGATTTATAGAGATCTGTGCAGATTTGTAGAGGTCTGTGGAGATTTTGTGGAGATTTTTTAGAGATTTTGTGGAGATTTGTAGAGATATATCTTTGTGGGATATCATATTTTTGTGGACACTTGAGCAGAGGATAAAAATATCCACATTTCGTCCTGATTTGCGGTTTTAATAAGTTCCATTCTTTTAGGAAGATTTCTGCTAATTCATACAGTTACTGATGTACAGTAGGTGAATTGAGGAGGCCTGGGGTGTCGTTCTGAGCTCTATAGCAGGAGATCTTTCAACTAATGGAAAACAGATCTTCATGGAGCTGGCTTTGTTCACAGGGTTCTCCTAGTCCGAGTGAAGGGAAATGTGGAAGAACAACATATGGTTGGAAAAGTCGGGTGACCCAATACTTATGGCCCACATAGTGTAGATAGATTTGGTCAGAAATAAATAAATAAATACACAAGGACACAAATAATAGCGAGTAATCCAGACAGAAGGTTGACCCTCAGGAAGATTACCTCGACTGGTTTGAGCAGGAGATCGCCTCGAGAGGAAAGCAGGGACATGGACGACTGTATTAATACAATAAGCATCCAGAAAATAATGCAAGGATATTTTCATAAACTTAATCCGGCGAGATGAGGCCGAGCAAAGCAGCATGGGGTAATCCCAAGGAGCGCTCACCTCACCCATCTCCTCATCCCCTCCCTCAGCGTCAGATTCATCCGCTCTGATCAAACGTACACGAGAGGATGAGATAAGAACATGCCGGAAGTTAATCACATCTCCAAACCCGAGCTTTATGAAAGACCTGACCTGAATGTGAGAGAGAGAGAAGTAGTGAGTGATGGGAGTTGAGAGAGGGAGTGAGAGATGGAATTAATGAAGGGGGTTGGGAGCGAGTGTGAGAGAAGGAGTGAGTGATGGAGGGGTTGAGAGAAGGAGTGAGTAATGGAGAGGTTAAGAGAAAGAGTGAGAGAAGGAGTGAGTGGTGGAGGGGTTCAGAGAAGGAGTGAGTTACGAAGAGGTTAAGAGAAAGAGTGAAAGAAGGAGTGAGCGATAAAGGGGTTTAGAGAGAGAAAGTAAAAGAAGGGGTTGAGAAAGGAGTGAGAGAAAATGTGAGTGATGAGGGTTGAGAGAGGAGGAAGAAAGAGTTAGATAGAAAAACTGAGAAATGGTGTTTGATGGAGTGAGAGAAGGATTAAGTGATGGAGGGGTTGAGAGAAGGAGTAAGTAATGGAGGGGTTAAGAGAAAGAGTGAGAGAAGGAGTGAGTGATATTGTGT
>NC_060901.1:26199904-26254904 GCF_014805685.1 Silurus meridionalis
TGTAATTCCAAAAAAAATATTGAATCTTAAAAATAAAAAAAAATCTAAATAAAATGTAGAAAAAAATTGTTGGTGCTACAAAATACAAACGATAGTTCTTTTGTGATCGATAAAAAAAATGTAATCCCAATCTGAGGGTGTACAAACTTTTGCAACTGACCGTTTTTCATCTCGATTAGGGAATGTTTTCTCACCCAAAACCAGAACCTCAGAATCTCAAAAATGTTTCAATCCCACACTGGGATTCTGGTCTCCATCTGCCCAGACTATAGATCTGCACAATCTTTAATAATCAGAGAATTAACGGATTCGGTGTATAATAACACCATAAAACCTCAGAAGATACGAAACTGGTTCACTTGAGGAGACGCTGAACGCCATCAGACGCTTTTTCTCCCTGAAATATTACCAAAAAAATAAAGAACGCATTTCTAGCTGCAGCTGGGAGGAAAATGGAATTAGTTTTAAACCCCACATCTGGGTCAAGGTAGGATAAAGAGCCGCCGCACATCTGGACGGCCGAGACCTGTGACAGGTGGGACAATTCTCAGAACCTCAGATTTCTCCGAAAAGTGTCCAAAGGTTTGTGGACCATAATAAACTCTACTTTCCGGGCCCTGGGTTTTGTGGAGATTTTGTGGAGATTATGTGGAGATTTTGTGTAGATTTGGGCTCATTCAGAGACAAGGGTGTTAGTAAAGTCAGGTAGTGATGTAGGTCAGGTGAAGAGACTTGGAATGGCCTTACAAATTATCCTAAAGCTGTTCAATAGCTCCAAAAGTATTGAGACACTGGACTTTTCCAGCCATACGTCTAAATATCCCAATCAAAATCTTCACAAAATCTCCAAAATAATCTCAAATAAAATCTCCACAAAAGTTTTACAAACTCTTCACAAACTCTTTACCAAATCTCCATAAAATTTCCACCAAATCTCCACCAAATCTCCAAAATAATCTTAAAAACATTTCCATTAATATTCCAAAATATTTCTACAAATTTCCACAAAGTCTTCATAAGATTTCCACAAAATCTCCACCAAATCTTTACAAAGTCTTTACAAAATCTCCAAAATAATCCCCAAAAGGATATCCACAAAATTTCCACAAATTCTCTGCAAATTCTCCACAAAATCTCCACAAAATCTCCTAAACATCTCCACAAATATTCCACAATATTTTTACAAAATTCCACAAAATCTTAAAAAAAAAAAATCCACTAAATCCAAAAAAGTTTTCAGAAAGGCGCCGTGACACGTGACATACTCGTGAGTGGAGTCAGTAATTAAAGGACGATCGCTTGTGCTTGAACATGAATATTCGTTTAGAGATTTTGGCTTTATTTTGATAGATTTATTTGAGGTGAGCATATATGTCTTGATATCAGACAATGTAAACAATAAATAACAAACAAATGCAAATGCAAAGAAATGCTATGGGAACTTCCTTTTATTGCCACAAGGTAGCAGCACTCTGAAATGTAATTACAATACAATACATTGAGAGGAAAAATGTTTAACTCTGTATGCCCTTTCTTTTTCTATCTATCTATCTATCTATCTATCTATCTATCTATCTATCTATCTATCTATCTATCTATCTATCTATCTATAGATCTATAGATCTATTTATCTAATCTGCGGCATATTAACCTGTAATTCTCTCAACCTGCCACTAGATGTCAGTGTGTGACAGAGTGAATCAGTGCTGCTGGAGTAATACGTTATTCTTAGAATATCTTTCAAATAAACAAACAAACAAGCAAACAAACAAACAAATAAATAGATATTTATATTTAACATTCAGAGAGAGAGAGAGAGAAAGAGAGACTCTATCAGCCCTCTATTTCAGCAGGGATGGAGAGCATGGAGAGCATGGAAGCCTATTGAGACGCAAACCATGGCACAGGCAAACTATCTCTTCACCGTCTCTCTGGGTCTCTCCCTCAACATCAAGAAGATGAATGTTGACTCCAGGAGACGGAGGAGGAGAACGTTCCCCTGTGCTTACTGTTGATAGACAGAGTGCCCAAGAACTCCTTGGAGTCCAGATCACATTAAAGTGTGCAACTCGTGCCTTCTTTCTGAGTAATTCTCAACTAAATTAACCTTAAAAAAGTCATTAGCATTAAATAAAGCTCAACACACGATTGAAAGTCAGCGACGTGTGTTAATAATTCAATTGTTAAAAAAACCCTGAACATTTTAAACAATCACCAGCATATGCTAATTACCTGTGAGGTCAGCTAGCAAAACACTAGCTAGCATATAAATAGACAGTTACCTACCGTAGCTGTTGGTAGCATTGTGTTGAATGTAATAGATATCGACATATTTCAGGAAGATGTTTATTGATTTATGTGTGTGTCCTATTGAGGATGTTTTAAACACGTGGCTGAAGCTCTGAATTTATTTTTAGAAATGGTGACGTGAAGAATCTGAGGTCCTACAGCTGTTAAATCCTGACCTCAGGTACGCTCAGGCACATGCTGGAGATACCAGACCTGACGCTTTCTGTGTGTGTGTGTGTGTGTGTGTGTGTGTGTGTGTGTGTGTGTGTGTGTGTGTGTGTGATCTATCTATCTATCTATCTATCTATCTATCTATCTATCTATCTATCTATCTATCTATCTATCTATCTATCTATCTATCTGCATTCCATGGATTGGAAGATCTCCAGCTTTCGCTCTCCAACCCTGTTGAACACCTTTGGGATGAAACGGACCACCATTCCAGGCCTCCTCCTTGTGTCTGAATGAGCACAAATCTAGTGGAAGAATGGCATATGGCATATGGTTTGAATCATGAATCTCTGATGAAAATGAAACTCTCAAATTGTTGATTGGATCCAATTCAGCTTTGTCTATACACAGTACAGACATGAGCTCATACACAGTACAGACATGAACTCATACACAGTACAGACATGAACTCATACACAGTACAGACATGAACTCATACACAGTACAGACATGAACTCATACACAGTACAGACATGAACTCATACACAGTACAGACATGAGCCATACACAGTACAGACATGAGCCATACACAGTACAGACATGAGCCATACACAGTACAGACATGATCTCATACACAGTACAGACATGAACTCATACACAGTACAGACATGATCTCATACACAGTACAGACATGAGCCATACACAGTACAGACATGAGCCATACACAGTACAGACATGATCTCATACACAGTACAGACATGAGCCATACACAGTACAGACATGATCTCATACACAGTACAGACATGAGCCATACACAGTACAGACATGATCTCATACACAGTACAGACATGAACTCATACACAGTACAGACATGAGCCATACACAGTACAGACATGAACTCATACACAGTACAGACATGAGCCATACACAGTACAGACATGATCTCATACACAGTACAGACATGAGCCATACACAGTACAGACATGAACTCATACACAGTACAGACATGATCTCATACACAGTACAGACATGAGCCATACACAGTACAGACATGAACTCATACACAGTACAGACATGAACTCATACACAGTACAGACATGAGCCATACACAGTACAGACATGATCTCATACACAGTACAGACATGATCTCATACACAGTACAGACATGAACTCATACACAGTACAGACATGAACTCATACACAGTACAGACATGAGCCATACACAGTACAGACATGAACTCATACAGTACAGACATGAGCCATACACAGTACAGACATGATCTCATACACAGTACAGACATGATCTCATACACAGTACAGACATGAACTCATACACAGTACAGACATGATCTCATACACAGTACAGACATGAGCCATACACAGTACAGACATGAGCTCATACACAGTACAGACATGATCTCATACACAGTACAGACATGAACTCATACACAGTACAGACATGAGCCATACACAGTACAGACATGATCTCATACACAGTACAGACATGAGCCATACACAGTACAGACATGAACTCATACACAGTACAGACATGATCTCATACACAGTACAGACATGATCTCATACACAGTACAGACATGAACTCATACACAGTACAGACATGAACTCATACACAGTACAGACATGAGCCATACACAGTACAGACATGAGCCATACACAGTACAGACATGATCTCATACACAGTACAGACATGATCTCATACACAGTACAGACATGAACTCATACACAGTACAGACATGAACTCATACACAGTACAGACATGAGCCATACACAGTACAGACATGAGCCATACACAGTACAGACATGAACTCATACACAGTACAGACATGATCTCATACACAGTACAGACATGATCTCATACACAGTACAGACATGAACTTATACACAGTACAGACATGATCTCATACACAGTACAGACATGAACTCATACACAGTACAGACATGAGCTCATACACAGTACAGACATGAGCCATACACAGTACAGACATGATCTCATACACAGTACAGACATGAGCCATACACAGTACAGACATGAACTCATACACAGTACAGACATAATCTCATACACAGTACAGACATGAGCCATACACAGTACAGACATGAACTCATACACAGTACAGACATGAACTCATACACAGTACAGACATGAGCCATACACAGTACAGACATGAACTCATACACAGTACAGACATGAACTCATACACAGTACAGACATGAGCCATACACAGTACAGACATGAACTCATACACAGTACAGACATGATCTCATACACAGTACAGACATGATCTCATACACAGTACAGACATGAGCTCATACACAGTACAGACATGAGCTCATACACAGTACAGACATGAGCCATACACAGTACAGACATGATCTCATACACAGTACAGACATGAACTCATACACAATACAGACATGAACTCATACACAGTACAGACATGAGCTCATACACAGTACAGACATGAACTCATACACAGTACAGACATGAACTCATACACAATACAGACATGAACTCATACACAGTACAGACATGAGCTCATACACAGTACAGACATGAACTCATACACAGTACAGACATGAGCTCATACACAGTACAGACATGAACTCATACACAGTACAGACATGAGCTCATACACAGTACAGACATGAACTCATACACAGTACAGACATGAGCTCATACACAGTACAGACATGAACTCATACACAGTACAGACATGAGCCATACACAGTACAGACATGAACTCATACACAGTACAGACATGAACTCATACACAGTACAGACATGAGCTCATACACAGTACAGACATGAACTCATACACAGTACAGACATGAACTCATACAGTACAGACATGAACTCATACACAGTACAGACATGAGCCATACACAGTACAGACATGAACTCATACACAGTACAGTTTTCTCACATTCCTTATGGGAAATATGGTTTTATGCAAACTCTCACTCTTTCCCTCCCTTTCTCTCTTTCTCTCTTTCTCTCGCTATCATATTTGTTCAGGCCGAGCTTCTGTCACTTGGGGCTGCTGCCAATGTTATGCAGGAAAAAAACCGAGCAAAAAAAAGAAAAAAAAAAGGGAGACAAGATGTGCAACGAAAAATGAATGTTGAATCATATCAGCATGGTGTGAGAGCACACATGCACTATTAATAGCTCTGAGAAAGAGGGAGAGAGAAAAAGAGAAAGAGAGGTATGCTAGAGGGAAGAGTGCAGTCTGTGCTGAATGGGTGGATGCTGAATAAAGGATCTGTTCATCCTCCCTTTTTTATTTTTATTACCTGCTCCTGCCTGGGGTTCAGTCAGGTAATGAAAAGAAAGAGAGTGAGAAAGAGAGAGAAAAAACCTATAAAAATAGTACGGAAAGGACGGTTGAGAAAATGATGAGTTACATCATTGATTTTTTTCTATAGATAAACGTGTGAACTGGTCTAAAAAAAACAAAAAAAAAAAACAGTGTATACTTATGGTTGTGGACCATGGAACAGAGCTCTCGTATCTCTAAACTCAAAGATCACCATCTAGATGAAAGATCAGGGTCCGATAATAAGTGCCACTCTTCTGGGAAGAGGTTCCACTCGATTTTGTGGAGGTGCTCAATAGGGTTGGAGCTCTATAGCAGGAGATATTTGGACCCATGGAAAGCAGATCTTTATGAACCCATTAACCAACCCACCATCCAAACCACCAACCGTCTCACCATCTAACCCATTATTTATCCTGCAAACTAACCCACCACCCAACCCACCAACTAACCTACCAACCAACCCACCATCCTCTCACCATCTAACCCATTATTTATCCCACCAACACGCCAACCATCCAACCAACCAACCCACCACCCAACCACCATCCTCTCAGCATCTAACCTATTAATTATCCGCTAACCATCCAACCAACCCACCACCCAACCTACCATCCATCCCACCAACCAACCTGCCAACCAGCCTACCATCCAACCAACCCACCACCCAACCACCATCCATCCCACCAACCAACCTGCCAACCAGCCTACCATCCAACCAACCCACCATCCAACCCACCATGCAACCCACCAACCAACCCACCATCCAACCCACCATGCAACCCACCAACCAATTCACTATCCAACCAACTATTAAAGTCACCAACCAACTCACCACCCAACTCACCATCCATCACACCAACCAACCTACCATCCAACTCACTATCTAATCTATTATTTATCCCACCAACCATCCAACCAACCCACCACCCATCACACCAACCAAACCGCCAACCAGCCTACCATCCAACCAACCCACCATCCAACTCACCAAATAATTCACTATCCAACCGAACATTCAAGTCACCAACCAACCCACCAACCAACTCACCATCTAACCCATTATTACATTTCTGGTGAGATGTTCCACTAGGTTTTGTGGAGATTTGTGCACCAACTAACTTAACATCCAGCCAACCCACCACCCAACCACCATCCATCACACCATCCAACCTTCCATCCAACTCACTAACTTATCATTCAAACCCACCGACCCACCCACCCACCAACAACCTGCAATATGGCAACAACCGCAGGTTCCTTTATTCTTCATGCATATGAAAACAATCACACAATGCAATTTAATAACAACAATAATCATAATATTTCAGTTTGTTTGTGGGCGGGACTTCAAATGAGGTTTCCTCCTGTGATGCAGAGAGAGAAGAGACAGAGTCTGTGTGTGTGTGTGTGTGAGAGAGAGAGAGAGAGAGAGAGAGAGAGAGAGAGAGAGAACAGGAGTAGGAGAAGTAGGAGGAGGAGGAGAACTGGATGATTGCGACGTGTTTGTTCTTCTCGGACCAGGAAAAAAAAGCAAAAGGGAAGCAGGGAGATGACAGCGGACGGTATTTCCGGGCTCGAGCGCTTCGAGAGCGCGGGGAAGGGCAGGGGTCTGCGGGTGAACCGAGCGTTCCGGGTGGGCGAGCTGCTCTTCGTCTGCCCCGCGTACTCGCACGTGCTGTCGGTGAGCGAGCGCGGGTACACGTGCGAGAACTGCTTCGCGAGGTAAGACGTGGGGGTCTGTGTGCATGCGGTACGTCTAGACATGCGTCTAATGGCACGAGGGAAGTTATTTCTATGGAAGGGACGCGCTTTTGCGCATGGACGCGCGCTCGGTGGGGACGCGGCAGGTACACGAACGCGTAATTCTTATTTATTTTCTTTCTAATTATAAGTAACCATTTAATGCTTTTTATTTGAAATATGCAGTCAGTGCCTCAGGATCAGACACCCAAACATCTGAGCCGCACATGCTCGAGTTCCTCAGATGTTCCTCCAGACTCAGTGGTGCACAGGGGGCATTTATTGCCCCTTTATATCTCGTGTACCCCTGAAGCCATGGTTAAAGCTCATGTGATTGATGCGGATCCTGTTTGTATACGTCATGATCATCTCCACATCCTGCATTAAACATTCACCATGGTGCTCTTCATCTCCCATGCTTTCTTTTTTTTTTCGAAAGTCAAGAGGTCTGGTTACACATGACCACACTTGGGCATGTGTGTAAGCAGGATCGGTCTCTTAAAAGATATTTCTGGCTGCTGTTCCTGTGGCTCCTCCTTAGTCAAGAATCTACTCCCGAATCCGAAGCATATCCATATTAGCATTCGTTCCAAGAAGCTCCAGTCTTGTGGAAAGATGTTCCTTTTAGGTTTTGTGGAGATTTGGGATCAATCAGCAGGGTTCAAGTCAGGTACCGCGCCGGTGTTGGTGAAGTTAGGAGGTTCTAATCCATCCCAACAGAGTCAGAGATCTTCAGCAGGAGATCTTCGACATTTTCGCAGCTCATTGTGTACTGGGGCACCATCATTCTGGCCATATATATATATATATATATATATATATATATATATATATATATATATATATATATATACATTTTTAATTAAATAATAAAAAAAATTAAAATAAATAATAATACATAAAAAAATTTTTGTACAGATATATATCTAAAATATAGATATCTAAAATATGTTTTTTATTTATTCTTATTAATATTTATATATTTATATATTAAATATTATATTACATATTGGTATTTTTTTAATAGATATACATTTTTTATGTTTAGATTTTTCCTCAATTAATATTTTTCTTTTTTCAACTAGTCCTATCGTTATTAAAGCCCTTTTTTCAGGTGCATTGTGGGATTTCACAAGCACAAGGCGTATGTTACCGAATTCCTGCGTTCAAAAAAAAAAGATAAAAAAAAAAAAAAAAAAAAAGCGTTTTGTCCTCCTTGGAGAGCTTCGAATATGTTGGTACCTGACGAAGTGTCTAAATATACGCGATTGTTTTTAAGCAAACTTCACCAAAGGCTAGAAAGGGGTCGGAGCTCAGAATTGGGACAAGGCGTCCTTCCCGTGGCTCTATCGAAGGAGGAGAGAAGAAAAAAAAGTGTGAGGCATCCTGATTACTGCAATGCAGAGGGAACCTATTTCCCCCTGCTCTCGGTGTGCACTGTGGTGGAATAATAACACCACCGCTTCACGCTTCTTTTCAGACATGGACTGATGTATAGGTCTATCAAGGTCACTTAATCCATGATGAGGACAAAAGTATTGAAAAACCTCTTTTTCCCAGGCACACAATTATATAGCTCCATAAAGATCTGATGTGGATGTGAATGATCTCTTGTTATAGAGCGCCAACCCAATTGATCACCTTTAGGATGGATTGGAACACCACCACAGACTTCCTCATCTCACCTACATCAGCACCTGGCTTTACGTATGGTCTTGTAGTTTAAAGAGCTCAATATCTCCACAGAATCTCCCCAAAATAATAAAAATCCTTCAAAATCTCCTTAAAATCTTCACAAAATGTCGAAATCTCCACAAACTCCACAAAATCTCCACAGAACCTCTGCAAACCCCCCACAAACCCTACTTGAAATCTCCACAATATCTCGCCAAAATAAAATAAAAAACTCTCTTCAAAATCTACACAAATTCTCCACAAAATCTCCTTAAATTCTCCTCAAAATCTCCTCAAAATCTCCCCAAAATAAAAAAAAAACTCCTTTCAAAAGAATTTTAAAAAATGTCAAAATCTCCACAAAACCCCTTTAAAATCTCCACGATATCTCCACAAATTCTCCACAAAATCTCCTCAAAATGTCAAAACCTCCACAAAATCTAGTGAAACGTCTTTCCCAGAAAAGTGGACTATTTGGACTAAATGCTGACTGGGACATTGAAAATGAATCAGGACGTGTGCAGTAAACAGGAAATGAATTTTCGAGTTCCCTGGTCAGTTGCTTCGACCTTCGAACGCGTCAGTGAAAGAAAGTTCATGTCTAAAAATACGAAGTGATCCAAAGTGACCTGCTGAGTGACAAACGGTTTGTCGCAGATGGGGGAAAAAATTAGCGTTTTCCGAACTGGAGAAACTTTCGGATTTCTTCTGAGGTTCAGGAGAACTCTGTAGAAGCGGAAAAGGTCTCCTGAGACAGACGAGACGAGTTATATCTTGATAATAAAGTGTGTTATTCTGGCCTCTGTTGCAGACACACAGTACCATGTGGTGTAATACTGCACCAGGCTAAGTGTGTGTGTGCACCATATGCTCTTGGCCCGATGACCATCCTGTGTGTGTGTGTGTGTGTGTGTGTGTGTGTGTGTGTGTGTGTGTGTGTGTGTGTGTGTGTGTGTGCGAGACACGTCTGTTGATAAATACCTCTCTTGTTTTCCCTCTGTAGAAAAGAGGGCCTTTCAAAATGTGGCAAATGCAAGAAAGCGTTCTACTGCAACGTGGAATGTCAGGTAAGAACCGTCCGGCAAAGAAAACAAACAAAATAAATATATTAGTTCATTGTTATTAAAAATAAATAGATAAATAAACAAGCAAATAAATAGATAAGTAAATGAATAAATAAGTAATCATCGGTCGAAAAAAAAAAAAATTAAATAAATAAATAGCCTAAATAAATACCCAATGTGGCAAAAAACAAGTATTGGGACACCCGACCTATTTGGAAAATACTAAAAAAAACCTAATTAATTAATAAGAAAAAATAGGCTAAATAAAGACCCAATGTGGCAAAAAAAAAAGTCTATATAAAAAAGCCTATATAAATACGATTTATTGCCAAAAGTACTGGGACACCCTTCCGCACTTTCCCAGCCATACATGTTTCTTGCCCTAACTTCGGACACACGCAATTGCATAAGCCGCCTTTGGATGCAGCAGCATGGAGTTTCGATGTAGCAGACCCAAACCTGCCCCCAGCATGACATCGGTCCTGTGCACAAAGTCAGCTCCATGAAGAGCTAGCTTCTCTATGGGTTATGATTGGAACATCTACTGCTAAAGGTCTCTGACCTCAACCCTATTGACATTAATAAGAGAGTCAGGTGTGCCTATACTTTTGGCTATTGGGTGTGTTCAAAGGAAGCTAACATTTTGTTTTAATTTAGAAACATCTCACATTGTGCAGACAATCCAGTCTTGGTCACTAACCTGGGAATAATCAGAGACTAACGGACTGTCTGAACGTGTGCGTGGTTTTTTTAGCGAAGCGACTGGGCGATGCACAAGCTGGAATGCTCGGCCATGTGTTCGTTCGGGGAGAGCTGGTGTCCTTCAGAGACGGTCCGTTTGGTGGCTCGGATACTGAACCGCATGGTGAGTGTTTCAGAACTTCACATAAGCACCAGAGAAAGCCAAGGAAAGGACACAATGTTGAATCGCCAGATGCCCAGAATTCTTACATCCTCACATAGGCAGCAGGAATCCGAGGTTATTCCGGGCATGGTGTGTCCCTGCGCCAAATCCATGAAGGTTATAAAAGTTATGGGTTTGAGTAGAAGGGATTCACTGCATTACTGAGACATGCAGTGGGGGAGAGATGATCCTTGTTGGTTGCGGGCTAATAGTTAGCAGTGTATAAACGTGTACTAGCTAAAACCTTCGACCAGGAATCGTTTAAGGATTTTGGAATAAGACTTCTTTCTACATTTTCTTCTCCAAAATTTGCCCATTCTAATCCCATATATCTGTCCACTATATGGAAAATTCCAATCCCATATATATGTCCACTATATGGACCACTCTAATCCTATATATGTCCACTTAATGGACAGCGTCTCCAGTGTAGCAGTCGGTTATAGTGAGATGTTTCGGTCTATAATAATATGTTTTGTTCTCTACCTCCATGTAGAAAGTTCAGAAAGAGACGAGCACATCGGAGAAACTTCTTCTGTTAAAGGATCTGGAGGCCAGTAAGTCACTCTGATCGCTATGCTTTTCATCCTGGTTGTGTCATTTTCTGTCATCTTTCCTCATTTTCTGTCATTTTTCCTCTCACTGGCTCTGAAGTTTTATTGTTTGACTTCTGTCTTCATTCTGTATGGTTTTCTTTTGGTCCATACAGTTCTCCTGGTTTTTTGTCGTTCACCATATTCCTTGCATCACTAAACACCGTACTAAACTCTCATTAATCAGAATTCTGTTCAGCGCCCAGTCAGTATTTAATTCAGTATTTGGGTCTAACTTTTCTTTCCATTCAGAATTCTGTAATCTGATCCATTTCTGTTCAGCATTCTGTTCCGAACCATTTGATTCATTCGGTATTCCATTCAGAATTCCATTGTGCATTCCATTCAGTAATTCATTCAGTATTCCATTCTGTTTCAATTCCATTTAGTCTCCCATGCAAAATTCTTTGTTTTTCTATATGAATTCATCATTCCATTCAGGATTTCATTTAATATCCCATTCTGTATTACAATCAGTATTCCATTCTCTATTCCATTCTGTATCTGCTTCGACATTCCATCCACGATTCCATTCAGTTTTCCAATCTGAATTCAACATTCCATTTAACATTCCATTCTGTAATCCATTCATGCAGTCCATTTTGTAACAAATTCCGTTCAGTTTTCCAATCTGAGTTCACCATTCGATTCAACATTCCATACAGTATTTAATTCGATATTCGTTCGTAATTCCCTTCCGGATTTCAATTCCATTTGACATTCCATTCGGAATTTTTGAATCAGTATTCCATTCAGTATATAGTGTTGTTCTGCATTTTATTCAAAATTTTATTTTGTTCCATTCAGTTCAAAGTTGTATTTATTTGCACATCTCTTTTTATTCCATGCTGTAATTCCTTATGATGATTCAATCTCACTTCCATCTGTTTCCTCATTTTCTCCTCCTCTGGATTTCAGCACCTACCAAAGGGAAATCACACACTCATCATTCTTTTTTTTCCATCCGCTATACTTCCTGTAAGATGGGATGTACTGTTCTGCTACTGTATGTCACATCATTTGTGCAGCATCTGCAGTTTCTTCAAACTGAAATCTCTCTCTCTTTATCTCTCCCTCTTTCTCTCAGACCTGGATAAGTTGGATAACGAGAAAAGGGAGATGAACGAGGCCGACATTGCCGAACTGCATCACTTCTACTCCAAACATCTGGACTTCCCTGATCATCAGGCTCTGCTCAATCTGTTTGCTCAGGTACACATCTGGCTCGATTCATCACGCAGTCGCTCCCTTTTTCTCTTTCTCGTGCATCACATTGGGCTCGGTGTAGCTTCAGAAATAGAACAGGATGCTCCGAATTCGCAGGAAAATCATCTGGAAAGGTGGAGATGACAAACCTAAAGCACAAAATGTCCTCATGGCATCTCCGCTCGCTCTCTCTCTCTCTCTCTCTCTCTCTCTCTCTCTCTCTCTCGCTCTCTCTTTCTTTCAGGTGCACTGTAATGGTTTCACGGTGGAGGACGAGGAGCTCTCCCATGTCGGATCAGCTCTGTTCCCTGAGTAAGAATCCGAACCCGAACATGAGCATCACGTATAACGGCACACCTCAGGCTTTTCACCTTTTTTCAACTTCTTTCACCTTCTTTCATCACTTTCCTCTCTCAGTGTCGCACTGATGAATCACAGCTGCTGCCCCAACGTCATAGTCACCTACAGAGGGACTTCAGCAGAGGTGCGAGCTGTGAAGGACATCCGCCAAGGGGACGAGGTGAGACACTGCGGCCAACTCGCTCGGGTCAAAGGGTGAAGAAGAACAAACGAGGGTGCGGGAAATCTGGTATCGGGAAACAAAAGGGTTCCTCTAGGGTTCTTCGAATATCTAAGCTTCCAAAAAGCAGCTACTTCAAACCCAGTCATTAACAGTTTTTATTATTATTATTATTATTATCATCATTATTATTATTATTATCATCATTATTATTATTATTAATATTGTTATTATTATTATTATTATTATTATTATTATTATTATTCATTTATTTATTTATTAACATATATTTACTGTTTATGTATTTATTTATATACAATAAATGTTTAATAATAATAATAATAATAAAAATAATCAATTTGATTTAATTTGAAAATTATTATTATTATTTCAATAATTAAATCTTATTAGTTGAATTAATTAATTCTTGTGGTCTATTTGTTTATTTATTGATTGATTTAATTTAATTTATTTTTAATTAAATAATTATGAGTAAATAATATTTCACTAATTAAATCTTATTTATATATTGAAATTATTCATTATAGTATTATTTATTTATTTATAAATAATGTAGCCATATTTGTTTATTAATAATAATAATAATAATAATAATAATAATAATAATTAATAATAATAATAATAATAATAAAAGTTTAATCTTATTTGTTGAATACATTTATTCTTGTGGTTTATTTGTGTTCATTTATTTGCATTTTTAAAAAATTTTAATCTTATTTATTTAATGAATTTGTTTACTTTATGTATATTGATTACATTTAATGATGATGTTGATAATACTACTACTACTACTACTAATAATAATAATAATCATCATCATCATCATATTTTAATAATTTTGTTTAATTTCTTTAGTAAATGTATTCTTGTGGTTTATTTTTTATTTGTTTGTTTATGTGTTCATAATGTTAATTTTTAAGACTAAGATGATCCATATTGGGTTTTTAAAAAAGATGCCTGAGGTCAAAAATGCAGTAACTGGCAAGTCATGAATTGTGTGTGTGTGTGTGTGTGTGTGTGTGTGTGTGTGTGTGTGTGTGTGTGTGTGTGTGTGTGTGTGTCTTCACGCACTTTCAGATCTACACCAGCTACATTGACTTGCTTTACCCAACGGAAGACAGAATGGAGAGACTCAGGGACTCGTACCACTTCACCTGCGACTGCAAAGAGTGCAAAACAAAATCCAAGGTGTGTGTGTGTGTTTGTGTGTGTGTGTGTGTGTGTGTGTGTGTGTGTGTGCATGACATTGTTCATCACCATCTTTGTTTTAACCTTTTATGTACTCTAGATGAACCTGTGTGTGTGTGTGCACTCTAGGACAAGGTAAAGCTGAAGTTGAGAAAGGTGGGCGGTGAAGAACCACGCTCCGAGGAAATCAGGGAAATGCTTCGCTACGCAAGAAACGCCATCGAAGACTTCAGGCGAGCCAAGCAGGAGAAAAATATCCTCCGCTTTTCTTTTTCCAAATGACCAACCCTCTACATGGAAAAACTATTTAGATGGAAAGAAATCAGATTTTATAAAGAGAAAGACAAAATCTGTAGGTGGGCATTTACTTTTGGGCAGAAGGGTTTTATATAGTTATAAAGATGCTGATATATTTTTGGAGGATCCAGCTGTGTGTGTGTAGTCCTTGACTCCTGAGCACCCCCTGCAGAGCTGCTGGAGATATGTGAGCTCAGCATGGACAAAATGAGCTCCATGTTCGAGGACTCCAACGTCTACATGCTGCACATGATGTACCAGGCAATGGGAGTGTGTATGTACATGGAGGATTACGACGGAGCCGTGAGCTACGGAGAGAAGGTCATAAAGCCGTTTAGGTTTGTTAACGCACACTTCATGCACACACACACACACACACACACACACACACACACACACACACACACACACACACACGTGCATTCTCGTCAAACATTTTGTTCATTATTTCATTTCATTTGACATTCCATTCAGTAGTTCATTCAGTATTACGTTTAGTATTTAATTCAGTATTTCATTTGGTATTTCATTTATTTTATTACATTCAACATTCAATTCAATATATAATTCAGTATTCCATTTAATATTCCATTCAATATTTGATTAAATTCAATATACAGTTCAGTATTTTACTCAACATCCCATTCAGTATTCCGTTCAATTCAATATTCCATTCAGTATTTCATTTAATTCAATATAAAATTTACTATTTCATTTGATTCAATATACAATTCAGTATTTCAATCAACAATCTATTCAGTATTCCATTCAATTCAATTTACAATTTAGTATTCCATTCAATATTCCATTCAGGATTTCATTTGATTCAATATACAATTCAGTATTTCACTCAACATCCCATTCGGTATTTCATTCAGTTTTCCAATCAATTCAATATACAATTCAGTATTCCATTCAGTATTCTATTATATTCAATATACAATTCAGTATTTTATTTAACATTTCATTCAGTATTCCATTATATCCAATACTTTATTCAGTATTTCATTCATTCTATTCCATTCAACATTTTATTAAACATTTTATTCACGTTTCCATTCCATTCAACATGTTATTCAGAGTTCCAATAATTTATTTCATTCAGTATTTCATTCATTCTATTCAGTAATGTATTCAATATTCCATTTCATTCAGTATTCTATTTGGCATTCTATTCAGTATTCCTTTTATGTATTCAGTTTATTAATTATTTCAATATTCCATTCAGTATTCCATTCAGTATTCTGTTGCATTTAAAATTCCACTTAGTATTCTGTTCAGTATTTCATTAATCATTTTATTCAAATTTCTTTCTATTTAGTATTCCATTCAACATTCTATTCAATATTCCATTTTAATTCAACATTCTTGTGATTACAAAAACCTCGAATTATTCCTCGACGTGAAGCATGGTGGTGCTAGCACAGAGCCAAAAGTTAAAAGACTTCGATTCTTATCTTGAATTGTCCACATGATCCTTTGTTCCTCGCTATAAAAGCTGCTTAAACGCACAAGTTATTAAACTACCAATCACGTGACAGTATGATGCGTGCAGGCAGTTGTATCCCGCCTACTCCCTGAACGTCGCCTCGATGTACCTGAAGCTGGGGAGACTCTACACTGCTCAGGATCGACCGTCCGCTGGATCCACCGCCCTCAAAAAGGTGGTGCACCAAAAACTCGCTAAACAAATAAAACATTTTTTTTCCTCACATTGTTTTTTTAATTGCATCTAAAAAGTTAAGAGTTTAAATGTATTTTTTATTTATTAAATTTTTTTTTTTAGGCTTTGGCCATAATGGAGGTGGTTCATGGAAAGGATCACGTCTATGTTACAGAGCTGAAGAAAGAGATCGGCATTCACCAAAAATAACAAAGAACAAACTTTGATGGTACTGGCCGTACAAATTAAAGAACTTTTTTTCTGTACTCTCCAGGGCCAGGAATTTCTAGACCTGGAGACTCAATACTTCTTACCAGGAGTGGAAAGGGTAAACGAGTAAAAGAGTAGCTCAGTGATACTGTATTGGTTTTTTATTTTTTATTTCATTGTACATTTTTTTGTCCGCCCATCACACTAGCTAAACTAGCCAACATGAAACAAATAAAAAACAAAATTCAAGACCTTTATTACCATTCTTGGTCTTGATTACAGGGTACCTACACATTTTTCAGTTCAAAATTATAATTTTTTTTTACCCTAATACTTAGGTTTCCTAAAGAATTTTAAAACCTTATTGAAACATCTGAAATAATGATTTGAAATTCCAACTATAACATGCGTCACGTTATGTCAGAGTCCGAATCTCTGATGTTTTCTGTTTAGTCACACAGTAGGGGGCGCTGTAGTGTCACGGCAACTGCTGCCTCGCAGCATAGCAACCAATAACAGCTTTGCAGATCCGGTTTAGCGTCGATCGTTTGTTAGCGAGACCTTTTTTTACCGCTCGAAAATTATGACGTGTTTTTAGATGTAGCCACAAAGTTTTAAAGAGCCGTAAAGTAAATAAACGGCAGGAGCAAACAAAGCGTCGTACATTTTGCTTGAGTGTTTTCCGACATTTCAGTCTGGAATAGCAACTTTAGGGAAATTATTGAAAACAAGAATTGTGGACACGATTATCCGGATTAGTGTAGCCATCGCATTTGTTTTATACAAAATGTTCTCCTAATTCTTAATTTTATATTTTAGAAAAGCGAATAAGGCAATCGTATGGAAACGCAAATTTTTTTTTTAAATACTCAATGTTCTTTTTTCCGGTACTAATCCAGACCTGGAAATCACTCAAATCAAATTCCATGCTTCTTCATACTTTTCTAAAAAGTGTAGGAACCCTGCGATTAGGACGTTCTGGTGACGATATGCTATGCCAATGAGTGCCAACTGCCTCCGTGATCAATCCCAATTTGTGCCAGTTCTAAACTATGTTTCTATGCAATTCGATTACAGAACTCCATGAGGAGGAAACCTTGAGAGGAACCTGTCCTCATAAACCGAATGTCCACTGTAGTTCCAACATTGTCAACTGTTCACCGATGGAGAGAACTGTTTGTGCCAGATGCAAACTACAAGCAGTGCAGCAAACAGTTTACAGCCCAAGTCCATGTTCATGGTTCTTGAGTCGAACTCTCCAAAGCCACCTCATGGAGTGCGGAGAACATCCTCAGCTGCCTCGAGTGAATTTCAGTTGATGATCCAGAGGTAGGGTGCCAGAATAGATCAGGGAGAAGTACAGGACATGATTGACTTACAATGATCTTATTTATATGTCTGGGCAGGTGAGAGGTAAGGGCCTTGCTCAAGGGCCCAGCAGTGGCAGTTTGGATGGGACTGGGATTCAAACTCATGACCTTCCTATAAACTCTTTAGAATGTACTCACCTAATAAACTACTTAATAAGAACACATTTTGAGAAAAAAAACAAAAATTACAATAATGATTAAAGGCGCTGAGTACATAATTTCACCAAAGGTTTGTGGACACCTGAGTTTAAGTTTGTTGTGTGCTCCTTGAAGGTCCCAGCTCACATTTAGTCGCCATTTGCTGTTATAACGAGCTCCAATCTTCTGAGAAGGTGTTCCAATAGATTTTGTGGAGATTTGTGACAAACGGGTGTGGAAGCCATAGTTGACATTCCAAAACTTTCCACAGGTGTTCAATAGAGTTGGAGCACTATAGCAGAAGATCTTAAAGGAAAAGTATTATCTTGCAGCATCCTACACAACTTCGGCTGGAAAAGGTCTGGTGTTCTAAAAATTTTGGCAAAAAGAGTAGTTTTAAAAATGTTCTAAAACAAATCCAAAGAATTTTTCCAGACAGTTTTTCCAGAAGTTTTAATTTGAACAATCAACTCATATTAATCACAATACTCATTAAATCATTACAGGCTGCATGTCGGCATAGTTTTTCCGGGTCTTTCAACGATCTACGTAGCAAGCGAAGCTTTTGTTTGTTTTACAGACACACATTGGTATAATAATAATATGGATGTCATCCAAATTCTTACTTGTCAAAAATGCTTTCTTTCTGTCCAGATTGTATTTATTCACATTATTATTAATAATAATTAATAATAATAAAAATGATAATTACAGTTTTTCCAAGTTGCTTTGGAGCATTTCTCGAATCGTTCTTAATATCTGCAAACCAGTAAGTGCATTAGTACAAACAGGACCACACAATGAATTACCTGCAAAATACCTTCTCAAATTCTTTGGTTTACTTTGGAAAGTGATTATTTGTAAATTAGTTTGAATAAGTTTAATGTAGGGATTTAAATTAAATATATATTTTTTTAATAATAATAATAATAATAATACAAAATGTTTTTTACATTTGTTAAAAGTTATAATACTAATAATTATATATTTTTAAAAATAAATAAATAAATAAATAAAAAAATTAATAATAATAATAATAATAATAATAATAATAATAATAATAATAATACAATTTAAAGTCCTATAATCAAGACATGTTAGGAAATACTTTTCTGTGGATTGTTTGGATTAATTGTTTTATGATTTATTGTTGAATGCAAAAGTTTGTACACTCCCAGACAAAGCTTACATTTTTTATTTATTTATTTATTTTAAATGTTCTTTAGTTTATCTACAAAAACTGTAAAAACAATTTCACTTTATACATGATTAATATTCAGACTTTGGGCCAGACTGAGAAAATAACGCTTTATTGTATAATAAAGAAGTAGGACAGTTCTAGAAAAAAAATATATATATGTACATAATTAAGTCAAAAATTTGGAAATAATAACAAAAATCAATTTAGTAATGAATAAGTAGAACTGGTGAGAGAGACTGGAATGCAAAATAGCAAATATACTGTCACTGTAAAATCAACACACACAAATAAAAAACACAACAGATAACAGCTTGTATATATTTATATACAAGTAAATATAGATAAAAACATGCATAGATTTCTGTTTGATGGTATTAAAAAAAGTACCAAGTCGTATTAGAATTGAAAACATTCGTACTGGTGAGAAAGAGCTTAGTTGCATTATTTACTTTTAGCATATTATAAAATTATTACTACAAACAAAAATAAAAATCTGAAATATTGTGACACAGAAGCACTGAGTGACCCACATATTAGTTATAATACTTTTTAGAACTGAACTTCGGTTTGGAAGTGGGTGCAGAGTAGAGTATTGGGTACAAGTAGTGCGTGTGAGTAGAGTGTTGTGTCGTATTATTGTGTGAGTAATGTATTGTGTATTAGTATTGTGTGAGTAGTGTATTGTGTGTGTGAGTAGTGTATTGTGTGTGAGTAGTGTATTGTGTATATGAATAGTGTATTGTGTGTGAGTAGTGTATTGTGTGTGAGTAGTGTATTGTGTGTGAGTAGTGTATTGTGTATATGAATAGTGTATTGTGTGAGTAGTGTATTGTGTGTGTGAGTAGTGTATTGTGTATATGAATAGTGTATTGTGTGAGTAGTGTATTGTGTGTGTGAGTAGTGTATTGTGTGTGTGAGTAGTGTATTGTGTGTGAGTAGTGTATTGTGTGTGTGAGTAGTGTGTGTATATGAATAGTGTATTGTGTGTAGTGTATTGTGTGTGTGAGTAGTGTATTGTGTGTGAGTAGTGTATGTGTGTGTGAGTAGTGTATTGTGTGTGTGTAGTGTATTGTGTATGAATAGTGTATTGTGTGTGTGAGTAGTGTATTGTGTGTGAGTAGTGTATTGTGTGTGTGAGTAGTGTATTGTGTGTGTGAGTAGTGTATAGTGTATTGTGTATATGAATAGTGTATTATGTGTGAGTAGTGTATTGTGTGTGAGTAGTGTATTGTGTATATGAATAGTGTATTGTGTGAGTAGTGTATTGTGTGAGTAGTGTATTGTGTGTGTAGTAGTGTATTGTGTGTAGTGTATTGTGTGAGTAGTGTATTGTGTGTGAGTAGTGTATGTGTGTGTGAGTAGTGTATTGTGTGTGAGTAGTGTATTGTGTATATGAATAGTGTATTGTGTGTGAGTATTGTATTGTGTATATGAATAGTGTATTGTGTGTGTGAGTAGTGTATTGTGTGTGAGTAGTGTATTGTGTATATGAATAGTGTATTGTGTGTGAGTAGTGTATTGTGTATGAATAGTGTATTGTGTGTGTGAGTAGTGTATTGTGTGTGAGTAGTGTATTGTGTGTATGTAAGTAGTGTGTGTGTGTGTGAGTAGTGTGCTGTATGTTATTAGTGTATTGTGTGTGTGAGTAGTGTGTTTTGTATGAGTAGTGTATTGTGTATGAGTAGTGTATTGTGTGAGTAGTGTGTTGTGTGTGAGTAGTGTGTGTGAGTAGTGTATTATGTATGTGAGTAGTGTGTTGTGTGTGAGTAGTTTATTGTGTGTGAGTAGTGTTGTGTGTGAGTAGTGTGTTGTGTGTGTGAGTAGTGTGTTGTGTGTGAGTAGTGTATTGTGTGTGTGTGAGTAGTGTATTGTGTGTGAGTAGTGTATGTGTGTGTGTGAGCAGTGTATTGTGTGTGAGTAGTGTGCTGCATGTTAGTAGTGTATTGTGTGTGAGTAGTGTATTGTGTGAGTAATGTATTGTGTGTGTGATTAGTGTGTTGTGTGTGAGTAGTGTATTGTGTGTGAGTAGTGTATTGTGTGTGAGTAGTGTGTGTGTGAGTAGTGTATTGTGAGTGAGTAGTGTGTTGTGTGTGAGTAGTATTGTGTGTGAGTAGTGTATTGTATATGAATAGTGTATTGTGTGTGAGTAGTGTATTGTGTGTGAGTAGTGTATTGTGTATATGAATAGTGTATTGTGTGTGTGTGTGTGTGTGTGAGTAGTGTATTGTGTGTGTGAGTAGTGTATTGTGTGTGAGTAGTATTGTGTGTGAGTATTGTATTGTGTATATGAATAGTGTATTGTGTGTGTGTAGTGTATTGTGTGTGTGAGTAGTGTATTGTGTGTGTGAGTAGTGTGTGTGAGTAGTGTATTATGTGTGAGTAGTGTGTGTGAGTAGTGTATTGTGTGTGTGTGTGTGAGTAGTGTGTATTGTGTATATGAATAGTGTATTGTGTGAGTAGTGTATTGTGTGTGAGTAGTGTATTGTGTGTGTGAGTAGTGTATTGTGTGTGAGTAGTGTATTGTGTGTGTGAGTAGTGTATTGTGTATATGAATAGTGTATTGTGTGTGAGTAGTGTGTGTGAGTAGTGTATGTGTGTGTGTGAGTAGTGTATAGTGTATTGTGTGTGAGTGTATTGTGTATGAGTAGTGTGTGTGAGTAGTGTGTGTGTGAGTAGTGTGTGTGTGTGTGAGTAGTGTATTGTGTGTGTGTGTGTGAGTAGTGTGTATTGTGTGTGAGTGTATTGTGTGTAGTGTATTGTGTGTGAGTAGTGTATTGTGTGTGAGTAGTGTATTGTGTGTGAGTAGTGTATTGTGTATATGAATAGTGTATTGTGTGTGTAGTGTATTGTGTGTGTGGTAGTGTATTGTGTATATGAATAGTGTATTGTGTGTGAGTAGTGTATTGTGTGTGTGAGTAGTGTATTGTGTAGTGTATTGTGTGTGAGTAGTGTATTGTGTGTGAGTAGTGTATTGTGTATATGAATAGTGTATTGTGTGTGTGAGTAGTGTATTGTGTGTGTGAGTAGTGTATTGTGTGTGAGTAGTGTGTGTGTAGTGTGTGTGTGTGTGAGTAGTGTATTGTGTGTGAGTAGTGTATTGTGTGTGTGAGTAGTTTATTGCATGTGTGAGTAGTGTATTGTGTGAGTAGTGTATTGTGTGTGAGTAGTATTGTGTATATGAATAGTGTATTATGTGTGAGTAGTGTATTGTGTGTGAGTAGTGTATTGTGTATATGAATAGTGTATTGTGTGTGAGTAGTGTATTGTGTGTGTGAGTAGTGTATTGTGTGAGTAGTATTGTGTGTGAGTGTATTGTGTGCGTGAGTAGTGTATTGTGTGTGTGAGTAGTGTATTGTGTGCGTGAGTAGTGTATTGTGTATGTGAGTAGTGTATTGTATATGAATAGTGTATTGTGTGTGAGTATTGTATTGTGTATATGAATAGTGTATTGTGTGTGAGTAGTGTATTGTGTGTGAGTAGTGTATTGTGTATATGAATAGTGTATTGTGTGTGAGTAGTGTATTGTGTATATGAATAGTGTATTGTGTGTGTGAGTAGTGTATTGTGTGCGTGAGTAGTGTATTGTGTATGTAAGTAGTGTGTTGTGTGTGAGTAGTGTGCTGTATGTTATTAGTGTATTGTGTGTGTGAGTAGTGTGTTTTGTATGAGTAGTGTATTGTGTATGAGTAGTTTATTGTGTATGTGAGTAGTGTGCTGTATGTTAGTAGTGTATTATGTATGTGAGTAGTGTGTTGTGTGAGTAGTTTATTGTGTGTGTGAGTAGTGTTGTGTGTGAGTAGTGTATTGTGTGTGTGTGAGTAGTGTGTTGTGTGTGAGTAGTGTATTGTGTGTGTGTGAGTAGTGTATTGTGTGTGAGTAGTGTATTGTGTGTGTGAGCAGTGTATTGTGTGTGAGTAGTGTGCTGCATGTTAGTAGTGTATTGTGTGTGTGTGAGTAGTGTGTTTTGTATGAGTAGTGTATTGTGTGTAGTGTATTGTGTGTGAGTAATGTATTGTGTGTGTGATTAGTGTGTGTGTGTGAGTAGTGTATTGTGTGTGAGTAGTGTATTGTGTGTGAGTAGTGTTGTGTGTGTGAGTAGTGTATTGTGAGTGAGTAGTGTGTGTGTGAGTAGTGTGTTGTGTGTGAGTAGTGTATTGTGTGTTTGAGTAGTGTAATATGTGTGTGAGTAGTGTAATGTGTGTGTGAGTAGTGTGTTGTGTGTGTGAGTAGTGTGTTGTGTGAGTAGTGTGTGTGTGTGTGAGTAGTGTATTGTGTGTGAGTAGTGTGTTGTGTGAGTAGTTTATTGCATGTGTGAGTAGTGTGTTTTGTATGAGTAGTTTATTGTGTGTGTGAGTAGTGTATTGTGTGTGAGTAGTGTGTTGTGTGTGAGTAGTGTTTTGCATGTGTGAGTAGTGTATTTTGTATGAGTAGTTTATTGTGTGTGTGACTAGTGTATTGTGTGTGAGTAGTGTGTTATGTGTGAGTAGTTTATTGTGTGTGAGTAGTGTATTGCTTGTGTGAGTAGTGTATTGTGTGTGAGTAGTGTGTTGTGTGTGAGTAGTGTATAGTGTGTATGAGTAGAAGGGTTTATATGAGTAGAGTATTGCGTATATGTATTGTGTGTGTTTATGCATATTGTATTGTGGGTCGCTGCAGATTTTGTGTGTGTTCAGTAAGGCACTAATACACTGGTTTAGGGCACTTCACCAGTGCACTGCAAAGGGAACATATTGGAAATGTGGCTCAGTTTCCCTACACGGAATATTTACAGCAAACACAAACTACAAGAAAAGGAAGTACAATAAACGATCACTTCTTCGATAAACCCAGACACACACTGAGCGCTGGGTGCTACAGAAGCCAAGGCCTCACAACACAAAACTTAAACACACACACATCAATAACACAGAGTCATACACTAATTTAGCCTTAAATTACTATGTGTACAGTGCAGAATACGAAACTATACGAAACTAATGAATTTAATGGTGGCTTTGAGGCTTGGGGGGGTTGTGTTTGTTGGAGGGTGGGGGGCCATTTATTATATAGTCGCTGTGTTAATTTGCTCCTGGTTTTCCCTTTAGAAAGAAACTGTTGAATGCTAATTTTTTTTATCTTGATGGGACATGTCTTCTGGCACGATTTCGTCCACATCCCGTTTTTGCAAAAAGTATCAAAACGGGACATTTCTGAAGGAATCAAGCAAATATTCACGTTGTAAGTCGATGTCGTGGACAGTTATTGAAAGACAAAATATGTTGCTTTCGAAAAGCTTTCGTTTCTGTTACTCGACACAGGGAAAATAATAAATAAAAAAATAGATCTATAAGAAAATTAAATATAAAAAAAAAAAAGTACAGTTAAAAAAATATTTTTTATCATCTCCGTTCCACATCCAGTCCCCGTTTGCTTTTATAATGAGCTCGAGGAAGATGTTCCACTAGATTTTATGTTGGTTAGGGGGAGATTTGTGCTTTTTCAAACACAAGAGCTTTAGTAAATAGTATGTAGGTGATGTAAGTAGGCCTGGGGTGGCACTCCAATTTATAACAAAGGTGCTCAAATGGGTTGGACGTCCACAGCAGGAGATCTTCCACCTCAACCAACCTATGAAAAGCAGATATTATTGGAGCAGGAGCATTATCATGCTGGACCAGGATTGGGTCAGAGGGAAAAATGTAATGCTCCCACATCCAAAGACGTCGTAAACAATTGTGTACATCCCTTGCTGTGAAGAACCACACACTGCTATGAAAGTCAGGTGTCTTAATACTTTTATCCATATCGTGTACTTAAGGAAGCAAAACCACTCATAATTTCTTCTTCAAGAAGTGGAGCTTTATACTGTACAATAAAGCTCTGTATGGACTCGTGGGTTTTAGATGGTGTAGCTACAAGAGCGAGAAGATGTCAAAGAAAATGACAAGAGGGTGAGTTCTTCAAAAAAAAATGAAAGAATCATGACGTTTCTCCACTGGTTTACTGAGGAGCCAATGTTCTGCTGGTCCAGTGTTTCAGTCTGAGTGTCAGGAGTTAAAGGTAGCAAGACAACAACAACTACATACAACAGCAACACACATTGACAAACAAAAACACACAGAGTTTGACTTAGATGAGTCTGGTGTTCCTCAAAAACTGGATCAGCACCTGGTATACAAATTTGTACTGAGTCACTGTCTGGACCAGCAACATCCTCTGCAGTCGCAAGTGGTTTAGCATGACCGGGACCTCCACCCTCTGAAAGGTAAACAACAGTTTAAGAACTTTATAAGGGTCAGAAGGTTTTCCACCATGAGAAAGTCTTCATGACATTGAGAAAACAATGAGACAAAAAAGCCCTCCCTCTCAAACCTCACTGCGGTGCTTCTTACCTCATTGTGCTCCAGGCAGCTGATCATGAGCTCGGTGAGAATCACGACTCCTGTGCGTCCGACCCCAGCGCTGCAGTGAATCACGACCGGCGGCTTGGGGTTCTTTGAAGCGTCCAACATGCTGTTAGTGTGACGACGCACAGACTGGATCTCCTCCAAATATGCTATAAAAAGGCAAAAAAAGCCTGGTCAGGAATGTTTTAACCAGAATTTCTACAGTATATAGGAACCGGTTATGGGGTTCTCACCGAGGAAGCCTTGCACATATTCGGGGCAGCCCTGCTCGGGCCAGTCGGTATACTGCAAGTGCCACACGGTGCGTTCCTGCCCAGAGAGCAAGTGCTTGACCTTTAACCCCGTCGTTGCGTAGCAACCCGAGTCCGTGCGGAATTTGGTGGTGACCTTGAACTTGCCGTGCGTTGCCGAGTTGTGTTTGGAGCCAAGTTTTGGCCAGTACCTGTGACTTTTAGAACGACCTCCTTCCTGTGAAGACAGGAAAGTGCTCTACAATATTCCAGCTTCCCCCCATTTAACGCAAATTTGGAGGTGCACAATTGTATACAATGTCTTTGGATGCACTACAATGAGATTTTCTCTTCAGTTGAATCAGGACCACCAAAAATGTGTTCCATCATTACAATGCCCTGAAAGATCTCCTGCTAAAGAGCTCCAACCCTATCGAACTTCGAATGCCACCCCAGACCTCCCAAGGTTCATTTCGTCTATAAGCAAAAATACAAGTGTTGACTCAGAGCTCGTACCTCCTCCGCCGTAACCATGGCAATGACGTTGACCCCTTGCTCCCAGACCATCTGCCAGAAATCGTGGCAAGTGTTGGGAAGAGGGCCCTGCGTTGCAATGTAGTGCCACTCCTCTCCTCTGATCAGCATCTGCACATGAGCATGATGGTTATATTATTATCAGGCACTAGAGGGCAGCAGCAGTCACTCAAACACATCCTTTGTATCAAAATGAAATAAATAAAATTCGAAAATGCCCTGAATATCCTCTGTTTAAAAAAAATATATAAATACAAAAACAGCAACTATGAGCAAAAAGTTCTAACCTAGCAGCAGGTCTAAAGCTGAAAAAGCTAGGGGTAATTCTGTTGTAGATAGGCCCCAAGTTTAAAATTTGTAACGCTGCTGGAGTTTGCAATTATTTGTTTCTTTTTGTTTTGTCTGCTTCTCAGGGCCGGGGCTCGAGAACTCGTCTTTCTATGATGCTACGACGATACAGAACTCACCTTGATGTGGGAGGCGTTAATGTAGCCCGTGTTGTTCTCTTTGTTCGGGACCAGCTCTACTCGATTCTCGTCGTACGGAAGCACGTCTCGAAACCGGTTCCTATCAGCATTATCGGGTAGCGTGGCCATGCCCAGGTTACACTCGGCTCGCTTTTTAGGGATCTGCTCGTATTCTGCAAAGAGGCGCTCCTCCTCCAGCCTCAGCTCGAGATGCTTACACTGACACACCCAAAGACATAACAAAAATAAGTGATACAAGGGGTAATACTGACAGGAATATAAAACATCTCTTACACTTTTCTGGTCATTTGCGTCAGTTCACCTTAATGACCACTTTTTTGCGATGAACAAGTCCAAATGAACAAACTCAGAGAGTCTCGTACCATTTCGTCCGTGTTGGCCTTGCTGGAGACATCCTCGCGAGTGTTTACCGAGATGGGTGCCCGACCACTGTAGAGTCCGTTCAGAGCGGCCATCATTAAAGGACTCTTCACCGAGTCCACAGCATTCTTCTGCCTCTCCAAAGTCTTCATTAAGAAGGAGAAAAAGATTCTGACTTAGGTTTCATTTAATTTCCATTCATCTAATCTTTCATACTGCATGAAATTTGATATGATATGAGATACACAATATGGACAACAGTTTGTGGACACGTGTGTACTTTTTGAACATGTTCCTAAGAAGATAATAAAATCAGATCAAAGCAGTTCTGAATGCTAAACGGCACTAAAGAGGCGCAGTTGTTTTCTTACCCTCTGTGCGATCTCTCTCTCCACAATGCTGTCCTCTATGGCAAACATCTCAGAGACAGGTCTCTCTTTTACTGGCTCTTTCCTCACTCTCTCCTTCACGCTGGTGAGATCGGGCTCAGAGATGGATGGTCCCAGCGTCACCCCGCTTAGGCTCACAGGCTCCATACGGCTCGGACTCTGCCTCCCGCAATGACCCCCTGCATAGGTATCAACCTGTGGAGGTATCTGTGCCACCTCTGGTGAACCTCGGCTCCGGTCCTGCATCCATATACAACAGCATAATAATATGCTTAAAGAAATAGGATTGGAATTATATGCTGAAACATGGTTAGTCCTTTGAAAGCTTTGCATAACAACAGGAACAAAGCATAGGTTATGAAGTACCTGGTTGTGGTGCCTTAGTGCGATGCTGCTGCTCGACCGTGGTCCTGGGTACTCTGGGGGAGGTTTATTAGGAATGTTAGCAAGTGCTGCTTGTAGTTGAGCACTGATGTCCTCGTTCAGGCCAGGGATGTGAACGTCAAGCTCAGGTGTGTACTCCTCCTCGTCCTCATCGCTCTCACTGCTGTGAATCAGCATGGTGACATTAGAGAACGTTTTCTGATGCTGGTATTTTGGGTCAGTGTTAGAGGGTTTCTGGGCTGGCATTTGCACCTCAGCCGGCTGAGATGGTTGTGGAGGTGGGACCTGTGCCTGCTGAGGAGAGATCAGGGGTGGCACTTGTTCTCGGAGTGTGTTCCGTCGAGGCAAGGGGGCTACACTGGCTCCCTTGAGTACCATTGCAACTTCCATACTGTGTCGTTTGGCAAGAGTGGAACGGTGCTTCATGGCCGTAAGTGGCTCACTGACTTCTTGTAGCGACTGGTGCACTACAGCTGAGCTGTCCGGCTGGAAGGTTTTCACTGACAGCTGGACTTTACGTGTCACCAGTTCCGGACTAGAGCCCCCGATGCAGCGTTGCCGATGGCTCGCCAAATCTGGTGTGCTGGTAGCTGGCCTAAAGGATGCCGTGTAAGGGGGTGGAGGCCTCGTTTGGTAATTCCTAAACACATGGGTAGTCCTGTTAACCACTTGCTGTTTAGTATTGGCCAGCTCTGGTGTGCTGACGGTATGCGAGATGCCATTTGGGGTGCTGGTTTGTGGCTGAGCTGTTGAAGAATGTACTAATTGGCCCTGAGGAGGCTGGGAGGGGCCGGCATGAAGTCCGTATATTGTCTGAGGGCCTCCCCCACCACCGTAGGGTGTGTGGTATGGGCCTTGTTCACGCATTTCTGGCTGGCTGTACACTAGTGATGGTTGGCGGTAGACATACGTGTTGCTGATATTGAGGCTGCGCAATGATTGGCTGTGGCAGTCGATGGTGTGCGTGTTCTGGAGAAGGCAGCGTTTCTGTCGCATCACTGCATCATATTCGGGTGTGGGCCTGTAGGAAGGAGGGATGATGGCGGAGTGTCGGTGGCTGGGGATAAAGTCGGGCCGCATGAGCTCACTGCCCGGAATGCTGGGGCTTGAAGACAATGGCGAGGAGTGAATGAAGGTCTGTGAGCGGTTCAGGGAGCTAACGCTTGGGCTGCTGCACATGCTGCCATTAGGAACCAGGCCGTTCCGATAACTAAACTCCACCAGATTTGTCTCTGACTTACAGTATGGGTCTTCGTGGAAGATGCTGTCTGTTAAGTGGCAGAGAGACAGATAGAAATACAGAGGCAGAGAAAGAGAGGGAAATGTGGGAATTATTTCTCAAAGGTCATGAGGAGTATGTATTGGTTACTACAGTTCCCCCACTGGTGCAAAGTATTTAGGCCTTGCTTCAACTAAAGGGAGCGATGTAGCGGCGGTTTAGTACTCCAACTTTTCAAAACATTCATGCTAATACCAGCATGAATTCACCATGGTCACTCACTACACTAGCTGTAGATACCACTAGCTGTAGATGATTCAAACATGCCTTGTTTAACCTGCAGAACCTTCAGATTTCTTACTTTATTACTTCCATTCCGTGTCAAGGAAGTTTCCTCAGATCTATTAAACAGTTTCAAACCTAGCAGTACAGCAATTAACTCACATTCTTTGCTTATCATGTGGTCGTGTTATATGTGTGTGTGTGTGTGTTCATTTCCAGCAGAAAGATCAAAAACAAAATAATTAGAGAGCCAGCTTCAAGGATTAAGGAAGGCGTGTCCGAGTTTTGGTTGGTGAGACGGGGAGACAGAGCCGTTTATTATACACTATAAGAGCAAAGGTTTGTGGACACCCGACCTGTGAGCTGCTTGAACATCGCATCTTTATAATAATGTCCAGTCTATTGGGAAGATGTTCTGCTAGATTTTGTGGACATTCGAGGGAGATTTTGTGGACATTTGGTAAAGATTTTGTGGAGATCTGTGCTCAGGTACTGATGTAAGGTGAACCATGAACTCCATTTCTCAGCAAGCACTATGACCTACAAACATGGCAGCCACCACACTTTAACTGAGTACACCTAGACTGAATTACACATGCACACACATAAGCACTTATATACCCGCTGATGTTTAAAAGGACTTATTCATTCTTGTTGCGAAGTACACGCCCAGTTTGTTTCAGTCTATTCTCATCCTGATAATTCGGTAACTACAGCTCCGATTATTTTTATTTTTTTAACTACTAGGGAATGTATGTTTAAGTGTGTTTACCTTGCGAGCTTTGCGTCTCCTGATACTGAGAATGTGCAATACAGGACTGTGGTCTATGCTGAGAAGGGAAAATAAACAATAAATATAAATTAAAAAAAGTTTTGAATTATAAAAAAATCTGGAAAAATTCTTTACATATATTATTACATATACAAAAAGATTAGGTAAGAAAAGGTAAAAAAAAAAAAACAAGTAATATACAAGTACTTCAAATATAGCTACGCTATAAGGTTTGTGGACACCAGACAATAACATTGAGTCTCTATTTGATCTTAAGATAAGAAGCTCTAATCTTCTTGGAAGATATTCCACTAGATTTTGTTGAGATTCAAGTCCTGATGTAGAATGAGTCGAGGAGGCCTGGAGTGGTGTTCCAATTCATCCCAAATAGAGTCAGAGCTCTGTAGCAGGAGATCTTCAACATCATTCAACTAATAAAAAGCAGATCTTCATGGAACAGGTTTGGGTCTACTAGTTTAAGTGAAGAGAAAATTTTATCCGATACAATTTGAGTTTCTCCAACATTGTCTGAAGAAATCCACATATGGCAGATGTCCCAAGTCTCCACTTAATTCTCGTCCAACACACTCATCCACATGTTAATCCCTGGTTTGTACCAAGGTCCAGGCTCTCGCTCGGCTGGTGCACTGAGAACCATTGTGCCAGTTTTACTCGCATTGTTACTCACGCAAGGGAGGAAATCAGGGAGAGCGCTTTATTCTGAGACACAAAGTCTCTCTGGGGGAAGCTTTCCACCCTCCGGGCTACTTTTACAATCGCTAAAATACAAACGCTAATCATAAGATGCCCATTGTGTTGGATTGCAAACGCAAACCGAAAATGCCTTCGGAGAATTACTAAAAATAAGGATCTGGTGTTTGTGTGCGGCGGCCTTGGAAATACGACCGCCTTGGCTACAGACCTCTAGCTACTTGCACGCTACGTATCTTTAGGTATATTTGCAAACCTACTATAAGAAATCCATTCTCCTTGTACACCTTCATTTTCTATATTTTTTTATAAAAAGTACCTCAATATGTCATATGTAAATTTGCTGTAGTTTGCCTGTAGACTCACTTAAGCATTCCATTGTACAAACGGAAACTTGAAACAAGAAATGTAGCCAAAAAAACCCAAGAACGAAGAGTTCGGAGATTCAATTGAACGCTATGGCAGCACAGAGTTGCGACAAAGCTTGATCTTTACTGAATGCTGGTGGTTTTGGCATAATTTTGAAAATACATATACAGGACATGCAAAAATATTTGAAAATTTCCAACTATATCTGGTTCCTCCCCAAACCGTTTCCACAATGTTCAAGGCACACCAACGCCTTTGGATGCATTAGCATGGAATTTTCCTTTTAACTTAAACCAGAAGACCCGAACTTTATTCATCATCATGATGCCGCTGTGCACAAAACCAGCTTCAGGAGTATCAGAGATGAAGACCCCATTCTATAGAGCTCCATCCCTATTGAATACCTTTTGAGATGAATTGGAACGACTTCCCAGGCTTCCTTACCTAACCTACATCACTTCCTGGCATAAGCACAAATCAAAAAAAAATTTCCACAAAATTTAGTGGAACTTCCCAGGAGAACCAAGCTTATTGTAACAGCTAAATGTGGAACACAGATCTCATGCTCAGGTGTCCACAAACTTTCGCGTATGTTCAAAGCGTCGGCTAAGAAGAACTTCTCCAGCCTGCTTCAAAATCCGTCAAAGGTCAAAGAACTTACCCTCCTGTTCCAGGTGGATCTTCTCCGAATTGTGACTGGAGAGTGGGTCGGCCTGTAAAAGAAAATTAAAAACAAACAAATTATGAACTAAAAGGGTGTTTATGTGCAGTTACACCAATCCGCCATAGGGGCAGTGTTGTATAGGGGTAAGAGCTGGAACTCACTCGACGCAGATCTTGTTCTGTTTGTAAAACTTGTGTCTGGCGGTGAAGAGGCGTGCAATGTACTTTGCCATCTCCATATCTTCCTGAAAAACAAAGAAGAAGCCGGTAAGATCTCAGAGTTTATCAGGACGAGCCGTACGCTTTTGAGGCGGCCTTGGCGAGCGCGCAGTCTCAACACTGACCATGTGGAACATGATGGTGTCGTCTTTGCTGGTTATCTCCACCGTGATAGCCGACTTGTTGTGCCCGATGGTCCCGATGTCCTTCCACCTACGTGAGAGCAAGCGAGTCAAGCTGACTTTCAAGTGTCTGAGAGCATAGGAACGGGAACGGCTAGCAAAACTAGCTGTGCGCTAACAGTTATCGGAAGAGGAGGGTCAAAGTTCAGTCTCACCGGTGAAGCATGAGCGATCTCCCGTTTCTGTGCTTGGCGAAGATTCCGACGAATGAAACGCCAATGAAGATGTCGTTTGTGTAGTTGTCCTGGAGAGACAAAAAACAAGACGCATAATCAAATCCTAATCGCACGTGAACGCACAATTCTGGATACACAAATGTGTCTTACTTTAGCCGCAAACGTCTCCTGCCCAAATCCATCCAGTTTCTCCACCTCTTTAATGTAAAGCAGCTCTGCATCAGCAGCCTGCATCTGGCTGATGTGTACACAAACAAACACACATATATAATAATGAATGCTGCTATTCCAGTGTAACTGGCGTCCTGGAGGAGCTTCAACAAAGTATTGAGCAAAAGCTGTGAAAACTTATTTATTTTATTTATTTTTGTTTACTTTATTTGTCTGTAGAATTTTGAGGAAAACAATGAATGAATCCATATTTGAATAAAGCTGTAGCATAACAAAATGTGAAAAATGTGAAGTGACATGAAAACTATCCAGATGCATTGTACTCGATATTTCTCAATGGTTCCTGTACTTCTAAAGTTGTCTAATCTAAATCTAATCTACTCGAATCAGTTTTTTACTCCACTATTTATTTTTCAGACAACTTTTTACTTTTACTCATTACATTTTTACACAAATATCTGTACTTTTTACTTTTTACATTTTCAAAACTGGCTCGTTACTTTAGTTTTAATCCACTGATTTGGTGAAATATAAAATTTTTATTTTCACTGTGCGCCGATTTCAGCCGAACAACCGATTTCCTGTTACTGCGCGTCTTTTTCAATCCGCTGGTGTATAAAGTCCTGACTCTCACTCACCACTAGTTTACGAAGCTAAGAATCAGCAGGCAGAAGGCGGTAAGAAGTTTGGGGTTAATGTGGATGAGACAGAGGGAGTCAGTGATGTAAACATGACTGAGAACAGACACATTCATGATCATCATCATCTTTATATATATATATATATATATATATATATATATATATATATATATATATATATATATATATATATATTTGGCTGTCAAAATTCAAATTATTTTAAACAGCACTAAACTGTATTAACGCGCTATCAATTCAGCGCACATTTCTGTTTCTACCATTTTTATAAAAAAAATATAAATAAATAAATAAATATAAAAGAGGCGAAATTAAAACCTTCAGCAAAACATACACTTATTCACAACGTCCCTTCTTTATTTAGATCTAAAATAAATAAATAAACTTCACCGAAAAAAAATTTAAATCAGTAAACTTTTGTTTTATTTTTGCGCCAAGTCTCAAATCAAACACCAAAACCGCCATGTTTTACACAATTAACCCTCTGGGTGGCGTTTTGTGGGTTTTTCCCTCATAATGGCGTACCAAACTTAAATTACTGTCTTTATTGATCGTACAGATAAAAACAATACATCATTCAAATCTGTAAAATGTCTATGATTATATATAAAAGCTTCTTGAATTGACTTGAAAAGGTGCAGTCTCTCCGGTATCACCTCATTAACTGTCCGTGTGGAAACATAGCAAAGGCTCTTTAAGCCTTTATAGATAGATCTATCGATCTATCGATCTATCGATCTATCTATCTATCTATCTATCTATCTATCTATCTATCTAATATGAATATGATGTGAGGTCCAGTTAACAGCTAAAACATGTAGAAGTAATAACTACTTTTTACTTAAATACATGTCAGAGCCAAGACTTCTTTACTTTCACTTAAGTAAAAAGGTATAATCAGTACTTCAACTTTTCTCCGAGTATTTTATAACATAAGTATCTGCACTTCTACTTAAGTGTGTACTTTTGCCACCTCTGTTCTGATCTAATCTAATCCAATTTGATTTATTTATTAGTATTTTTCTAAGAATTACACTCTTCCGATCTAAACTAATCTAATGTAATCTATGTAATATATATCTCTCGATGCATTCTGCTTTTCTAATCTAGTCTAATCTAATCTAAATCAATATTTATGTATTCAATATTTTTCAACTAATTCAGCTCTTTTAATCTAATCTAATCTTATCGGTTCTATTTTTTAAAATAAAATTTTGTTCTTTTAATGTAATCAAATGTATACAATTAATATTTCTTAATAAACAATGATCTATTCTAATCTAACCTAAATCTAATTTCATCTACACCAGCTCATTCTATTATGTAATCTACACATCATACTAATCTGATCTAATTTGTATTAGGGCATTATCATTGTTCCTTACTAGTGACTCTTGTGTTCTTCTGCCACTTTCTGAGTCCAGTCATCCAGCACCTCGTCAACGTGCGGCCAGTTCTGGAGAAGGGACAAAGAAACGTGTGAACACATACACACACACACACACACACACACACACACACACACACACACACACACACAGATAGCTTTTTTTTCTCTCTTTCCTGGAATTGTTTATGTGACGCTCAGGTATGCTGCTGCAGTGTGAAAGAAATGCATGCCCTGAGGCACACACACACACACACACACACACACACACACACACACACACACACACACTACACACTTACCACTGGGAACAACACATATTCCCTGAGGAAATCCTGAGACGGATATTGAGTGAAATCTCCGAAGTCGGCTGCAGAGAGACAAAAAAGAAAAATCAACACATATACACACACACACACACACACACACACACACACACAGACACACACACTCCGATCTATCGCAGTTGTTCCTCAAAGAGACGCTTTTGAAGAACAACTCGCCTCCTGCACACATCTGTACATGTCTAAACAAATGACAAACAGCTGGACAACATTGGCCAGTGCTACAAAGCACAGTTCTCAAATCAGAATTCAAATCTGATTGGCCGGAAGATTTGGATTGGGATTTTGATTTCTCGAACAAAAGTGTTATTGTTGCCATAGTAACAATTGAGGACTTGGGTACAGAAGGAGTCTCCAGTTTTTTTCTTCTGGAAAGATGTTCCACTAAATTAGCACAGATTAGATCCGAATAATTTGGTGAGCGGATTAGATCATGAGAGATCATTAGATTTGACTAGAAGAACAGAATACGTTGAAAAATGTTGATTGCATAGATTAACTTTCTTAAGCAAAGAATTTATTAAGGAATATCAATTCATTCGATCAGATCAGATTAGATTAGATCAGAACAACAGAATTAATTGAGCAATAATAATTCTATAGATATGATTGGAGTAGATTAAATTAAAAAAGCAGAATACGTAAAAAGAAATTACTGACTGCATACATTACATTAGATAAGAATAGATTAGAAAAACAGAATTTACTGAGAAATATTAATTGCATCTAATTAGATTAGATTATTAGTAAAGAATTTATTGAAAAATTTATTAAATTGGATGAGAATAGAAGAACAGGATTTTAATTTGTGAAATAAATTGCACAGATTAGATTAGTTAAGATTAGATTAGTCTAATTCCATAGATAAGATTGGATTCGATTAGAAAAGCAAAATACATTGAGAAATATCGATAGCATAGAGTAGATTGGATTAGATCATACGAGAAGAGCTGAATTTACTGGGAAATATTGATTACATAGATTAGATCATAAGTAAAAAAATCAATTGAGAAATATCAAATGATTAGATTAGATTAGAAGAACAAAATCTACTGAAAAATATTGATTGCATAGATTAGATTGCTATTATTAAAGCATTCATTCATTAGATTAGATTGAATTCGACTAGAAAAAGCAGCATAGATTGTGAAATATTGATTGCATACATTAGATTGGATTAGATTAGAAAAGATGGATTTACTGAAAAATGTTGATTGAATAGATTAGATTTTAAGTTCTTTAAGAAATACTTATTCTATAGATAGGCTTGGATTAGCTAGAATTTTAAAAGAAGAATACATTTTGAGAAATATTGAGTGCCTACATTAGATTAGATTTACAGAGAAATGGAATAGATGAGATTAGATCAGATTTGGAAAAGATTAGAAGTACAGAATTTATTGAGAATTCAAATTCCATAAAAATGACATTGGATTTTAATCGATTACAAAATATATAAAGAAATGTTGACAGCATCCAAAAATTAGATTGGATTGGATTAGATTAGAGCTCTACAGCAGAGAATCTTTCACATCTTCCAACCAATAAAAAGCAGATCTTCATGGAGCTGGTACTTATGATGACGCCCTAAACCCTGTGCTACAAATCCACATTTTTACTTTATATGGTCACACCGTATATCTGCGTACGTTCTGCACGTGAGTTTCATCCTTCAAAGTGAGGAACTGGATCAAACCGGTGTGCACGGGGAGAACATTATCTCGTCCTTCTTGCGTTTCATAGCTATCTTTCCGTTTAAATTCTATCACCGTAAGTCAGTGACATGTTCTCCCTCTTGTCTTTCGGTGTTTACATTCCCTCGTGAGCTGCTGGCTGGATGTTCTGATAGCGCTTCAAGTGGATAACTGCTCTCCTGCTTAAAAGACCATATTAGGTATTACAGTACCGGGCTACCAGTAAATCCCCCCCACCACCAACACCACCACACACCACACACACACAGACATGCAGATAATTACCCTGGACAGCGAGACCGGCGAGTCGAATGCCCTGCTCCACTGTGCAGTGAAGACGTCCATCGAGCACCTCCTTCTTCACCTGCAGGTAGTACTGATACCTAAAAGACGCAAAAAGACCCAATGGACACGATATCGCGAAACACACGTGTAAAAGAAAAAAAAAGGTCAAGTTCTGCCTATGAGGCCATCAAAATCAACAGTGTTGCTTGAAGGCTTTGTGTAACCAATCAGATTTCGAGTTGGAGACACCGGCGGCCTCTAGCGGAGGCGTCCGATAAGGTCGGGATTTTCATGTCCTTTGACTGTAGCAAACTGCGTAAGATCAAATCTATTCATGTGGATTTAATAGCTGCTTATTTTTATTCCACGACGGTTGACAGAAAAGAAGAATTCAACACACACACACACACACACACACACACACACACACACACACATATATATATATATATATATATATATATATATATATATATATGCACATATGGTGGTACACACGTCCCCATCATGATCACATTGTAAATGTCCGGTTGTTTTAACGTTTTTTTTTTTTTTTGTCCTAAGACTCCACCCACCAAACCACACCGGCTCCTCCCCCTGCAGTGGGGCGGCGGCCTAGTTTGGTTAATGAAAGGGTTGCCGTGGCACTGGAATGGCCTTCTTACTGCATAATGACCGGTTTAGAAGTGCAGGGCAGAGACAGATTACAACCTCCAACTAAATAACGGTTTAAAAAGACAGAAAGAGAAAGAGAGAAAAGAGAGAGAGAGAGAGAGAGAGAGAGAGAGAGAGAGAGAGAGAGAGAGAGAAGGAAAGAGTAAAACTGAGTAAAACTGAGTAAAACTTGAACAAACTAAAACATATTTTGTCTGTTAGATATGTGTGTGTGTGTGTATATATATATATATATATATATATGAGCTTAGAAAGTGAGTGTGTGAATCTGGAGGTGCTTTCCAGACTGTATTTATGTTTTGGCCTGTGGTGTGGAATAATCATTGCTAAACTCTGTGTGTGTGTGTGTGTGTGTGTGTGTGTGTGAGCAGAAATGCCCCAGAAAGCTGCGATTTCAAGGCTACCCTCGACAAAACAAAGTCCAGGTGTTGCTAGACTGCAGCTCATGAAGGAAGAATGCAGGACTGAGAGAATTGAGAACCTCAGTGTGTGAACAAACACACAGGAAGCAAAGAATGACACTGTGTGGAAGCTTCACCCATTTCACCCCCGCCCCCCTTCATGCCACCACATTGAAATCTTTCGCCATCAGTGGGCGTGTTCGAGAAAAAAACTGTCGTCAATTTTAAAAAAAAAAGATTATTGTAACTAAATGAACAAACAAAAACCAAACAAAAATAAATGTTTCTCTTGCACACACACACACACACACACACACACACACACACACACACACACACACATTGCACATTAACTACCGACCTCAAAAGCAACTTAAAGAGGATTTGAAGGCATCATGATGATAATTTAACTATTTATTTATTTATTTATTTATTTATTTATTTATTTATTTATTTATTTATTTATTTATTTATTTATTCATTTATTCATTCGTTCATTTATTTAATTGGTCTTGCTACATAGTTACATTACTAATCAAACATTTTCAAAACTAATTCTAATTCGACTAATTCTGATCTCAAAACTATATTCTGCTCAATTTGATTTTTTTTGTTTCAATTTTTAAACATTAGTTTATTTTTATTTTTTTCACGCTTTTTTTTGTATCCTTTTTTAACTTTTCAATAATTTCAATTGATTATTATCCCCTTAATGCTGTAAAAAAATATCGAGAAGCTTTGAAACCCAGTCTTTCCTGCGGTTTCCAAAAGTTTTGGCGATTTGAATCTCGATGCGTAGCCGACAATCGCACATTAAAGATGCACGTGAAGCAGATACCGAAGCCCTTTGCCTTCTTACAGATGGTTCTTTCACAAACATGACTTGGAAAAATGATGAAAAGAAACCAGACGTTCGTTTCCTGTTGTGTCTGCAGGAAGGTACAGCTCTACCTCTGATCTCCGTAGTGGTACGTCGTATTCACGTAGCGAGAAAAACAGCTTAGCGGAGAGAAATCAGTTGACATAGAAAATATTGGTCGCAAATGATTGGTCAGTTTCTAAATAATAAAATTAAACGCTATAATCTACTGATAATTATATAGAAATACAAATATGTTCAAAATGATAACAAATGCTAACGTGTCTACGATGCACACTTTGAAAATTGACGCATTACATTGTTAACTGTTATGTCAATACACAAATGTACTCACACACGCACACACACACACACACACACACACACACACACACACACACACACACACAGCTTGAGGTAATTTTCCCAGCTGCAGTAGTAGTAGGCCAAGCTTGGATTGTGTTTCACATTCATCAGATGCGCTCGCTTGCTTCGTTTCAAACACACATACACACACACACACACACACACACACACACACATGGTGACTCAGGCCAGGTGTGAGACATTGACCTTCAGTGTTGTCAGGGCTAACAAGCACTTTGACACGGCTGACTGCTTAGCCAGCGGGGCTAGACAAGCACCTCGAGTGTAACTCCTACACAAAGCGTGTGTGTGTGTGTGTGTGTGTGTGTGTGTGTGTGTGTGTGTGTGTGTGTGTGTGTCGGGGTGTAGAGAAGAACATGATAAAAGTGGTGAGAACCGTCTTTTACTGAAAGCCGCAGAGGAAAAGTGGGAGGCCAGACAAAATCAGCAGACAGAATCTATCAACAATCTCGGTCACACACACACACACACACACACACACACACACACACACACACACAGTAAAAAAATTTTTAAATTAAATTGTGTCTAGTTTGTCTGTAGTTGGATATGGTCAGAAGTATTGGGACACCCAACTTTTCCGGTCACATCTCCAAAATGTTCCCTCAAAACTTGAAGGCCCACATCGGACGTCTTCGGATGCGGTAGGAGACCCCAGCAGTTTTAGACTGATATATATATATATATATATATATATATATATATATTCCCCACAGGATCAACTTGATGGAAGTGAGACAAAAGTGAGACGAAAGCGAGACAAAAAAAGACGAAAACACACTGGCCGTGAAAACGAGTCGGTACTTGGACCTCTCTTTCCCCTTTACCTAAAAACAGGGCTATTCTTGAAAAAGAACACTGTGTGTGTGTGTGTGTGTGTGTGTGTGTGTGGAGTGTAGGTCCTCCTACGCCAGGCAGCAATGCCAACATTCCTGTGTGACTCCTGAATAGCGGCCAGACTCCCAAACACACAGGGTGCAGTGTTCCCTCCTCTCTTTCTCTCTCTCTCTCTCTCTCTCTCTCTCTCACACACACACACACACACACACACACACACACACACACACACACACACACACACACACACACACACAGACCATTCATTGTTCGTCCCCAGCCCCCTGCCCCTTTGCCCTATGACCTACACACTACCAGACCTCCAGAGATGTCTGGGATACCGATCAGTGCTACCCCTACCTACACTTCTCACACACACACACACACACACACACACACACACACACACACACACACACACACATCAGACTTTCCAGAACTTAAAAAAAACAATTCTGCCTTCACAAGTGTCTTGAACTAATTCTTATGTTATTTGTTTATTTATTTGTTTGTTTATTTGTTTGTTTATTAATTTTTTTTAAGGGGCAGACTGTAACTTTTTTTACAGCCGGTCTTCTGCAGCAATACTTTGACAAAAACATTGGCACAACCTCCTGCTTCCCTCCCGAGCCGACTCTGATCCGACATATGTCTCAGGAATTTCATTGTAAAGAAAAGAGACGGGATTGTGGTCTGGCTGGGGTGGGGGCGGGGTCGAGGGCAGGGGGCGGGGCTAATTTACGGGCCAGAAATATGGACACATGTGGCTGTGATAAAGAAAGAGGCCAGATCGGTCGAACGCTTGCAATGAAGTTTGCAGGCACAAATACACAAAACACACACATACGTACATTCTCTGTGTGTGTGTGTGTGTGTGTGTGTGTGTGTGTCTGAACAGTCAAGTGAGACAGAGGACAGCTATTTGTCACACAGTTAGAGCTTGGACAGGAACAGGCCAGCTATACTGGAGCTGTCTGGACATGAGGAGACTTTTCCTCCTCGAAGCAACACACACCCACACACACACACACACACACACACACACACACACACACACCAGATAAAGAAAAGAGGGACAAAAGGGGTGAAAGAAAGCACATGGGAGGAGAGACCATAGAGAGAAGGTGGGAAAGAAAGAGAAAGGAAAAAACAGAAATAGGGAGAAAACGATTGCATGATTGGGAGAAAAAAAGAAGAACAAAAGAAACAATGGGACTGAGAAGAGAAGAAAAGAGAAGAGAAGAGAAGAAGAAGAGAAGAGAAGAGAAGAGAAGAGTGAAAGGATGAGAGAGAGAGGAAGCCATATGGAAAAAAAAGTAAGGGATGATGGAGTGACATAGAGAGAGAGAGAGAGAGAGAGAGAGAGAGAGAGAGAGAGAGAGGTTAATAGTGAGCCACTGATACACAGATGGTCTGACCAGCTGAGGATGAAAGAATAAACCACACACACACACACACACACACACACACACACACACACACACACACACATGCAATACTACACAGACCCACACTCAGTCGCACACATACATAAGTAAAACACAGATGTTCAGACAGATGGAGGTCAGTTAAACGGTTACACAAGCACTTTGTGGGTACATGGTACACACACACACACACACACACACACACACACACACCTGGTGACCTCTTGCTCAAGGCGCGAGACGTTAGGAACGTAGAACATGACCCCGAAGTACAGCATGGGCTCGTTGCCGAATTTATCCAACTGCTTCTTCAGCGGCTTCTCCAACTCCACCCACCTCTGCACCTGAGCTTTAGAATGAAACCACAAGCCGAAATAATGTGTCTGAAAAAGACAGAGAGAGAAATAGGGACAGAGAAAGAATGAGAGAGAGACGGAAAGAAAAAGAGAAATAAATCAGCAACAAAATCGTCCAACTACGCATGTGTAACATATGTAACCTTATACCGCTGAGATTGTTTAATCCTAAACATATATCTATATATATATATATATATCAAAACATTTAAATAATTATGTACATCACAATCACGTTGTCTGCACGTTAAATGTCATCTTTGTTCACAAAAATATCTTCAATTTTATTTGGATTATTTGCTAAAAAAGAAAAACAGGTCCATACACTGCTCCTGTTCTGTGCATGGGGCAGCATGAGTCCCGCCCCAGTGGACCTCTGTTGGCTCTTCTCATTATAATTTCATAACAAAAATAACCCTGTGGAGGTCAGTGCGTTAGTCGGAGCGCTGCGCTACGACTGCACAACATCTGTAAACATCTGGCAAATCCAAAAAACTGAATTAGTATTAAAACGGAACGGAAGTATTTGTGGTATGTCGTCTATACGACGAAAAAATAAAACCAATGCAAATTAATAAGATTGGATGCACACGTAGCATGGCAGAGTCAAAACGCTATGCCAGCCATCCGATCACAACGCGGTTATGAGAAAGCTCATAGATATCATTACATGTTTCTGTTATAATAAGCTTCACTCTTCTGAGATGTTAATATAAAAAATAAATAAGAATATGACCTTAAACTTGCTTCCACTGATCCTTTTTAGCATTTACACTAAAATCACTTATAAAAATGCTCAAGAAATCCTCTAAGTTTTGCGTATGCTAGCTAGCAAACATGATTTAACAGTAATCGTGTCACGGTAGAAATCCCTTCTGCTTTAGTTTGCTTCTGCTTCCCTTCTGCGGTTAGTTTGCTAGCTATCATTAGCAGGGGAATACTAATATTACTTAACAGTCGTTTCAGAAAATCCTGTCAGTTTTGTGGTTGTAAGTTATGAAGCTAGCATAGCAGGTTAGCTACGATTAGTTAGTGATCTAGCTAGCATTAACATTAAAATCGCTTCAGGAATCCTGTGAGTTTTGTTTTGGTTAGTTAGCAAGCTAGCATTAGAAGGCATATATTATTATTGCTTTCCAATCACTTCAGAAATCCTTTAAATCCGTTTTATGGTTGTAGGTTAGCAAGTGAGCTTTAAATGAAAATGAAAACAATAGGTATAAAAATGCGTAAGAAATCAGTTTTGTGTATACTAGCTAGCAAACAAGATTTAACACTAATCCTGTCAGTTTGTTTTATTGTTCGGTAGCTAGAAAACATTTACGGTATAAATCTATTCAGGAATCCTCTCAGTTTGGTTTAGCTAGATAAATAAATAAATAAATTAAAAAATATATGGATATGACTTAAACTGACATATAATCCTGTTTTGTGCCTGCTAATCTCTTTAGAAATCCTGTCAGTTTTGTGTATGCTAAGAGTGTATGCTAATATTAGTGTGTATTCTATTTGAAACGAAGGCAAAGTTTCATGCTACCAAATCCAAATTTTATGCTAACAGTTTGGGGAAGGAACCACATTAGCCTGGACAACACCGCGTTAATATAACTGTTCACACTTAGACAACACTGTAGACAAAACAATCACATCAGAACGCTTGAAGTTCTCCACTACACCCATGTCGACTCATGCTAGCTGCTAATATCCTAAAATTCCAGTCACAAACGCATCCAAATCCAGTTCTATCCAGTTACGTCTCCATATTTTTCTTTGGTAAACAGCAACAAGTTCAACAGGGTGTGTGTGTGTGTGTGTGTGTGTGTGTGTGTGTAAAACGTAAGTGTGTGGGTTACCCGGAGGCAAAAACTGTGCAACACACCTCAGTTTAACTTCATTTAATCTGATGTCATCAAAAAAGCAAACAAACACACTAGAACACACACACACACTGGAACACACACACACACACACACACACACACACACACACACACACACACACTCACTGTTTTGGCTAGTCAGCTCATTAGTATTAGCAGGAGACTATGAGAATCACTACTGAAATCCTGTAAAAACCAGTAAAGAAATGTTAGGTAGCTACACTATTTAGCTAGCGCCACTAAATTTCATTCAATAATTCTGTCAGCTTTGTTTCGGTTAGTATCATTATCAAGGAAAATGTAATATTAACTCAGAAAATTCTGTCAGTTTTGTGGTTTGAAATGTTCAGCTAGCATTAAATTTAAAATAAAAACGTTACGTACAAAAATGTGTACGAAGTCCTCTCAGTTTTGTGTACACCGCCTACTTTCTTACATCTAATTTGATCAAAATAAGCTAAGTATGAATATTACGTAAAACTTGCTTCAGCTGATCCTGTGTTGTGCTTGCGTGTTAGCTCGCTAGCAATAACACTACAATCGCTTTAATTTAGGTTAGCAAGCTAGCGTTAAAAATTCAAACAATAGTTATAAAAATGCACAAAAGATTCTGTTAATTTTTTGTATGCTAGCTAACAAACAAGATTTTACAGTAATCATGTTTCTGTTTTTAATAGCTAGCTAACATTAATGGTTAAAATCTCTTCAGGAATCCTGTCAACAAAATCCCTACAAATGAATGTTAGGTCCAACTTTCAGGAAAACGTTCCACAAATGATAAAGATTTTCTGGTGCGATCTAAGAAAAAAAATTCTTGTGAAAACATCTTTTTTATTAGCAACAAAATCACTTCCTGGCAAACGAAGTGGTTATAAACCAGTCGAGCTCCTCAAAGTCTTTTGCTGCTGCCAGTGAACTTCTCCCAAGACAAAAAAAAAGGTGTGGGAACAAGTTATGGTAATTTTCCTGCCAAATGGTCTGCAGTGATATTAAACACCCAACTGATTCCACATTAGCAGGCTACTGGATGTAAAGTTTGACGATTTGAAACGGTTTGGAAGTGGTATTTTGATGTTTAAGATGTTGGAATGCTAAGCAGAAGGATGTGAGTTTAAATACCAGCACTACCAATATGCCAATTCTGGTCCCTTAAGGCCCTCAGTTGCTCAGTGTATAACCAAGAACTGCAATTTTTAAAATATTAGTGAAAATAATAACAGATAAATGGTGGGCCTGTGTCCAGGGAGACAAAGTTTTGTGAAAATCTTGATTCTGATTGGCTACGATAATTCATTTCCAATAACAGAGGCTGTTGGAAGGGGTCTCCAGTGCCAGCTCAACCGGAACGTTTTCCACCACAGGAAAGTCTTCACTGTGGGAAAGACTGTTTATAGCTGCTATAATGTAAGTAAGAACAGGATTTAACAATGTGTACAGATACTACAGACACTACAATGGCAACTGGCAGCACATTGATTAAGATGTTGGACTGATTGGAAGGTTGTTGGTTCAAATCCCTGCACCGCAATGCAGCCACCCCTGGGCTCTTGAGCAGTGAGGTCTCTAGTGGTCAACAGGAAGGTTTTCCACCACAGGAAAGTCTTCAGTAAGGAAAAGACTGTTTATAGCTGTACTATTTGTAGCTATACTACAGTATATTGTGTTACTTCATTGCTTCACAGAAAAAGAAAAAAAGAAAATAAAATAAAAAAAAATACCATTTGAAATTTAATATTTCTTTTAACAAAAAAAATTTTTTTTTTTCAGTTTGTTTATTTATAACCATAATCGTTAAGAATAAATGATTCTAACAATACAGTAAATAAATAACATAATATAATATTAAATTATGACATAATATAATAAAATAATTTAAGCTGAAACCAATAAATAAATAAAATGATTTACAATAATAATTATATTTATTGATTTATTGATTTATTTGATAACACTATTATGTTAATTAAATACTACTAAAATGGAATAAAAATAAAAAGCAAAGAAATACAAGTATTTAAATATATATATATATATATATATATATATATATATATATATATATATATATATATATAAATTGTAAAAAATATTGAATAATAAAATTAATAAAATGATTACGTTTTATTAATTAATTAAAAAAAAAAACAATTAAGCATAAGAAATGATTACTAAAAATGTAATAATAATAATTATTATTATAAAAAAAATTATAATAATATTGAAAGCAAAACATTTTTGTTGTACTACATTCAACAGTCCAGCTGTATTAATGAGCTGTTCCACATACAGTGTGTAAGCTCTGTGAATGGTTTGGATCAGTCGAGGTAATGTGCCCTATGATGGTCGTGGGAGAAGACAGGAAACGTCAAGGACCTGCAGACTTACGACATTTAGAATGGCTGGGAAATTTTACAACAAGGTGGAAATATGCTTTCAGACTACACACACACACACACACACACACACAAAAAAAATCCAGCCATCGACAGATCCATATATGCAGTCATCTGAGCTAACTGAATGAACAGAAAGGCGAGCAGTTCTCCAAAAGTTCAGCAGGAAATTTGAGCTGCTCTCCTCAAGCAGCCCGGAGCGACATGTCAGGATTGTGATCAAAGACTAAATATGAAACACACACATTTCATTACACAACACAAGGCTCAAAACATCCAGCATAAGATTAGATAGAGGTTCACCAAAGAGAAACTTCAAAAATCCAGACCACTACACCTTTACATTTTCTATTTAAAAGACTTAATAGCCAAGAAAATGCTAGCTAAATAAAACTAGTCATGATTAGCCACTAGCTATTAAGTTGGTTAAGTCCTCACAGCTCCCTGGGTTTGAATTTTCCCTTGATCTTTCTGTGTTTGTGTTGGTTTCTTCCAGCTTCTCTAGTCTCTTCCTAACTCCCCTAGATCAACTGGTTTGCTAAATTGCCCCTAAGTATAAACGAGTAAGCAAATTGTTGAGGATATTGTCCTGCAATCGGCTGGTGTCCAATCTAGGTTGTATTCCTGACTTGCACCCCATACTACTATGATCGAGTCTAGGTCTGATCAGGCTCCAGATTTTTACATTTAATGCATTTGGCAGACGCCCTTATCCAGAGTGACCTGCATTAAAGTCATTCATACAATTTCAGCAGCAATAAGGTTAAGGTCTTTGTGCAGTGGTTTAGAAGTGGCAGCTTAGTGTTTCTGGGATTTGAACTGACAACCTTCAGAACCAAGATCCAAAGAGCGACCAGCTCCCCTGACCAAGATCAAGCACTAAATAACACTGAATAACAGGACGCTAGTTTCAGTGGAATTTCGTGATTGAATTAGGATTCTACCGATTGCGTACTATGTTCAGCGTTTCCTCACCTCTCTCAGCTCGAGACGCTGAGCGACTGCTTCCAGGCATTCCTGACCCGTCCCCTCGACAGACAGCGTGCACTCAATCATGTGATTGTCCAGCAGCTGGATCCGAATCACAAAGCAGTTTTTGCTCAGCACATTGTAGCGCCTTGTACGAGGCAGCTTTAGCCTGAAAGGCATGGCTGCACAGGATCACACCAAGGTCACAGGGGGTCAAAAGAATTACTTCAGCGGGTCTATGCTGTCTGTCCTGCCCAGGGATGGCCACACCCCCCAGTGAAGTAGTGCACTCTGGGGAGGTGAAGTCCCATTCCGAGAGCAAGCTGAGGGGTGGACAGGACGTGGGATCCTGGGAGCTGCGGAGAGACATGGAAAAGAAAAATGTTACAGTATGCAGGTTAGAAAAAAGAAAACAAAATGATTAGCGTCTGGATTTCCAGACATGCATAAACACTTAGGCGGGAGTGATATTTTTTAATTTGAGGCTTGGCCTCAATTGGAAAACTTGGTAATCAGCACGCATCGGTATGACAAAATATAGAGGCTAATAAAACTTAACTTAACTTAACTTAACTTCGAAATTATAAAAAAAAAAATGACAGCAAAAATTCTGTATCAGCCAGTATTCTCTTCTCTCTTTCACTCTCTTACTCTGTCTGTCTGTCCTTCACATTCTTCACATCTTTTGATGTACACCACATAAAGCAGGCAAGCTGAAGGCCCCTTTGAAGTGGGGGCACATGTATACTGTTTCTAAAGGAAACGCTTCACCCTACAACCTCTCAGCCTTTCTTTCATTCTTTTTCTCTCTCTCTTTCTCTCTCTCTCTCTCTGTCTGTTCTGCTTCATTCATTCTCTTACTTGTGTAGCCATATTTGTTTGGCTAAGTTCTCTTACAACTAGCATAGTAAAGAGAAGAGATAAGAAAAGAAGAGAAGGGGGTGAAGAGAAGAGAAGAGAAGAAGAGAAGAGAAGAGAAGAGAAGAGAAGAGAAGAGAAGAGAAGAGAAGAATGTGTCAGTGCTTGTCTAGGTGGTAGTGGCGGGGTGCAGGCAGGCAACCTGGATCGCAGCCCAGATTCCACTCTCTCCTTTTGCTGTAATAACATAAGCACACCTGACACTTGAATGCCCAAGGGAACTTTGTGTATGTCTGTGTGTAGCAATGCAGAAAGATGAGACAGGGAAACGTAACAGAGAAAACTGAGGAACCTTCCTATCCTAAACACTTGCTGAAGCAACCAGCTTGCTACCCTAGGACTACATTTGACAAACCCTAGAATAACTTCAAGCAATCTGCTCAACCCACCTCCAGACTTGCTATTGGTTTGGGTCTTACCCCAGGAGTGGTTCAGAACTCCTTACTTAGTCCGAGGGCTCCTTATCGATTTGCAACAAGAACGATAGTATCTATCCGATATCATGCACCGGCAGAACATCCTACCTAAATTTTTTGCCACAGATAATGCAGGTCTTCCTCAGAATTCCAAGCCCCAGGAGCAGTTCCGGGTGGGTCCCCTACCCCAGACTCTGGGTTCTATACTCAAAGCTAGCAAAAGTCTGATGACAAACTTGTTGAGTTATATGGCTCTTTCAAACCAATTTCCTGCTACCCCAAAAACATCTTAGCCTTGACTTGTGCCAAGCAAGGCCACTACCCAAGAATTGAATGCAAGTAAAATCTTTGCCCCAGGACTGCTTACACCAGCTCAACAAGTTTTGTTCTAAGCTCCCTATCCAAGAAGATACCCATCCCAGTACTGTTCTGGGATCGCTGTATTAAGGCTCAATCTCTTCTCATGCCTTGCTTGGAGTTTGTATTCATACCAAAACCATGCTCCACAGAGTGCTCTCAAAAAAGCCTTCTCAAAACTTATTCATAGATTCATAGATGATTTCCCTACTCTGGAACTAGCTGAGAGAAAAAGTGTTGACTTAGATCTATCAGCAACAAAACACCCTACTCCAGGGCTCCCTCAGTATTCCTCAGCTCAGACCGCAAAGTACCCACTGATCCACCAAAGCGAGTTCTTTTGACCCTGTTTAAATTGTCACCCCTAGAAGATCAGTGACTTTGTCAGGGCTCCATAAACCAAAACAGCAAGCAAACTCATCTCTTAGCCAGAGCCTCCTAACTGAAAATCTGTATGACTTTATGACTGTATGTCTTTCGCATCAACGGTTGTTTAAAACATAAGCTGGAGCTATTATAGTGTTACCATGCCCTTTTCTCCGATCTTAACCAACACATTCATTTTGCACCCACAATCTCACACACAAAAAAAACCCCATAGACCTCGGGTACAGAGGTTAGATGAGGTTTAGACAGCTATCTGTGCCGTCTTTAGCTGACCTCGACGAATCTTGTTTTCCTGCGGCATGGAGAAAAAAAACCGAGCAAAACAATGGAGCTGCCCTTTCACACAGCCGAAGCTCACCGCAACGGTTTTTTAACGCTCTCGTACCAGCACAGGGCTATTTCTAAGCACGTATAAACAGTAAGCAACTTGGAACTTGGTAATTTTGTGGTTTTGAAAACATAGAGCCAGAGCAAGAGCCTTACTCCTACACTCATACACACACACAGTAAGACACACTCATAAGTTTCAGGTCATGAGTTTCTGGGTTTCCAGCTGTGTCAAAAAAGCCAAGCCATTAACACATGATTACCCATGACACCAACTTATTTCAGCACAAAAGCGCAGACCAAAAACCTATAATCAGATCGCAAAGCAACAATTCGAAATACCGACAAGGGTTTACTGTAGTTTCCACTACAAAACACACGGACTTGCCAAGCCGAACACATCCAAACACGCCCAATAAGACTGAACTGAGGTTAGAAAATGTGACTGCCTGCTGACAGCATGTCTGTGACTTGACCCAAGAATACAATCATTAACATTAAAAAAAAAAAATATATATATATATATATATATATATATATATATATATATATATATATATATATATATATATATAAAACCAAAATTTATGCAAATGTGCATAACATTAGATTTAATGAGGACTTTCCTTCTTTGACCTATGACCCGGATTTATCCTGTCCGAGGCTGTCCGAACGTGGACAAATAGGGACAAATCCCTTTCCGCATTTAGTCCTTGTTTTCTGTTATAAAAACCTCCATTCTTCTGGAAAGATGTTTCACCAGATTTTAAAAAGATTTTGTGGAAAATTTGTGCTACAAAATACAATGAAATGGATGAAAAAAACACGATATAGTGACAAGATTCAGCTACGATATTACAAATTGCAGATTTAGTTGAAATGACGTATATAGAATTTTGTGCTCCCATATGCCGAGATGTCAAATTCTGGCCTCACACACACACACACACACACACACACACACACACACACACACACACACAATCTTACACAAACACACATGCACAATCTGTTTTTCCAGATGGACATTGCGGGGTCTTGTAAGAATTTCCCGAGAACAGAGAGCATCTTGTTTCGCCATTCCCGTTTCCCCCTGATCTACACACAGAAGGCAAGAGATGAAAAGACGCTGCCACCCACCCACAAACACACACACACACACACACACACACACAATCTTCAATAGTGTAATTGAGTTCACACCTGCTGTTCATGTCTGAACTTCTACACAGCATGGTGTGTGTGTGTGTGTGTGTGTGTGTGTGTGTGTGTATGTGTGTGTGTGTGTGTATGTGTGTCACCATATTTGCCATACTACACTATATTCTGCTGGTGTCAGCGTATTTTGGTGCAGGTGTCGAGTGAAAGAACTCATTTATAAACGCTAGATTGACAGATATTTGCATCATTTCTTAAGCTTTCTAGTATAGAAGCAATAATCAAAGGTAGCTGAGCGGTATACAAGACTATTATAAGGTCCACTCTTCAGGAAAGATGTTCTACTATATTTTTGAAGATTTTTTTTTAGTCTCTGTGGAGATTTTATGGAGATTTGGTGGAGAATCTGTGAAGATTTTTTAGACATTTGGTGGAGACTCTGTGGAGATTTTATGGAGATTCTGTGGAGACTCTGTGGAGATTGTATGGAGATTTGTTGGAGATCTTTTGGAGATTCTGTTGAATGCTTAATCAGTTACAAGGGTGTCAGCGAAGTCAGCTACTGATGCAGCTAAGGTGATGTAAGTTGACCTGGGAAGGTGTTCCGATTCATCCCAAAGATGTTTGAAAGGGTTGGATATCTATAGAAGGAGATCTTTTACTTCTCCCAAGATCTTCATAGACCTGGCTTTGTGGAGAGGAGCAGGTTTGGGCCTCCTAGTTCAAGTGAACGAGAAAATTCAATGCTAGTGCATCCAAAAGCATCTTAAATTTGAGTAGCGTGACTTTAAATGCAATTCTGTACCCACACAAAAAAACACACACACACACACACACACACACACACACACACACACACACACACACACACAGAGTACAGCCCCAGGGCCGTTCGGCTGACTAACACATATAACACACACTGACTTCATCTCAGGAATCTTTAAACTGGCTTCCAAGAAAGAAAAGAGTACAAATGAACTTGGCAACACACACACACACACACACACACACACACACACACACACACACACACACACACACACACACACATATCCCATACTAGGTGTTCAACGCTGCAGCCAGGGATGGTTGGGGGATGAGTGTGTGCTGCTCTCTGCACCAAAGCTTCTCAGGCATGTGTTGTTTTAAAGCTGCTGAAGGTCTGTCAGTAAACGATAGAGAGAATCCAAGAAGCAAAAAAAAAAAAAAGAACAAACAAAAAAAGATAAAAAAAACCTGATAAAATGGAGAAGAGGAGAAACGGTAGAAGAAAAAACAAGAAGAAATAGCAGACTGCTGGGAACGTGATAAATGAGAGAGGACAGAAACAGAGGAAAGAAAGAAAGAAAGAAAGAAAGAAAGAAAGAAAGAAAGAAAGAAAGAAAGAAAGAAAGAAAGAAAGAAAGATTATATAAAACAATGAGAACCGACCCCTATGCTATACCTATACCTGTGAGCTCCTGATATGCAAATGAGCTAAAGTGGGTGGGGTCAAGTTCATGATGGGACACCCAACATTTTCCTCCAATATGTGGTTCCAACATGAATTTTTTCCATCGCTTGAACAAGGAGACCCAAACCTGGTCCAGCATGACGATCTGCTTTCCAGGGGTTGGAAGATATGGAAGATCTCCTGCTATAGAGCTCTAACCCTATTGGAATAAATTGAAGCCCCACCCTTTGTAGATGAAGCAAAAATCACCACAAAATCTCCACAGAATCTAGTGGAACATCTTTCCAGAAGAATGGAGCTCCTAATACGTGAGGAACAGGACGCTCACGCAATGTATTTATATCGCGTTCTAAAAAATCTGAACTGACCGAATAAAGGAAACAAATCTCTCATGGAACATTGCAGTGCGTGTGTGTGTGTGTGTGTGTGTGTGTGTGTGTGTGTGTGTGTGTGTGTGTGTGTGCGCAAGAGTGTGTTATCAGCCACTGCACATGGACGGGTAGAGGAGTGTGTGGGATAACACAAACATAAAAGCATGTGATCATTCCATGTCTCTGTTTTCCTTTCCTTCTACTCCCTTTCACACACACACACACCCACACACACACACACACACACACACACACACACACACACGCACAATGCTATAAGAGTTATCTAAGAACGGTTTGCTTTCTGAGGAATAGTCGCATAAACACCATACTTTTTACACACACACACACACACACACACACACACACACACACACACACACACACACACACACACTTCTAACCACCCAACAAGCCCAGCACTATGTATCTGCATGTCACACACAAAAGAAGGATCATTATTAGTGGAATCGTGTCAACACTTCACTCTTGTGAATTCCTCTCAGGTGTAAACAACGTTGTCCCCGGTCACTCAGGACACACACCCTTACAGCTACACACACACACACACACACACACACACACACATACACACACACACACACTGACTGACAGAGCAATGAGCCAAACAGACGCAGAGTGAAATGGTGAGTGATGGATGTAAAGCTCTGCTCTTATGCGGCGAGTCGAGGACGCGAGTCGCGACACGTCCCTGAATGTGCGCTGCATCATGGAGAAGAAACAGCAAGCTCGCAAAAACCCTCCTGAACCAGGTGTGGATCTAAACACCAGACGGAGACGCCGTGTCGGGGAGGGGGGAATCCCTCGGGTGGGAGGCGATCTGAAAATGAGTTTGAATACAGACCGCTGATTAGCCGCTCTCTAAACCTCAAAGGACACGAGAATGTCTACATTACTGGATGCCTGCTAGATGGCCCCGCTTTGGCCAACTCGCAATCTGATTGGTTAAAAGCGACGCCATAAAAGTGTATATGAAATTTTCCGCCTCGACAAACCAAAACTTGGAGGAGCAACTGCTTTTTTATCGCTAATTTCTACTGGCTAAACTCTGACTCTTCCTTTCTGTCCAATCGTCTAGCTGGACTGACCGCTCGTCCATTTCAGGCTGATCCATCAGTTCCTGGATCTTCCTTTTCTTTCTTTCTTATCTAATAATTCTGGCACTTTCTTTCTTTCTTTCTGGTCCCCCTTTCTGGCTCTTCTGTTTTCTTCCTTTCATAATGTTCCATAGTTTCTGGCTCTTCCTTTCTTTCTGGCCTTGCTTTTCATGGCTCTTCGTTCTTTCTTTCTGATTCGTTCCTGGCTTTTCCTTTCTGTCTTTCTAATCTACCTCTTTCTTCCTGGTCCACCTTTTCTCTCGTCTCCTTTTTCTTCCTTCCTTTCTGGCCTTGCTTTCTATCTTTCTTTTCTCCTTTTAATCTTTCTTTCTTCCTTTAATGCCTCTTCCTTTCTTTCTGGTCCCCTTTCCTGTCTGTTCTATTTTCTTCATGGCTCTTCCTTTCTTTTTCCGATCCTACATTTTTTGTCTCTAACTTTTCCTTTCCTTAGTCTTCCTTTCATACTGTTCCCTTGTTTCTGGCTCTCTGTTTTCTTTCTTGCTTTCCTGGACTTCATTTCTTCCCGGTCCTGTTCTTTCTTGCTCTCCTTCCTATTTTCCAACTCTTCCTTTCTTTCATAGCCCCTTTTTCCCCTGGCTCTTCCTTTCTTTCTAACTTATCGTCCCTAGCTCTTCATTCTATTTCGATGTATCACTCCTGGCTCTTCCTTCTCTTCCTAATACTTCATTCCCTGGCTCTTCATTTCATTTCGATCCATCATTCCTGGCTCTTCCTTTCCTCCAGTCCTCACGCTACCTTTCCTTCTTTGTTTTTATTTGCTTTTTTATCTGTTGTTTTTCTTTTCCTTTTACGGTGTT
>NC_060901.1:26257404-26282404 GCF_014805685.1 Silurus meridionalis
CACACCACTGTAGTGTTTATTATTCAGTGTGTATCAGTAACACACACAACTGTAGTGTTTATTACTCAGTGTGTATCAGTAAAACACAACACTGTAGTGTTTATTACTCAATGTGTATCAGTAACACACACCACTGTAGTGTTTATTACTCAGTGTGTATCAGTAACACACACCACTGTAGTGTTTATTACTCAGTGTGTATCAGTAACACACAACACTGTAGTGTTTATTACTCAGTGTGTATCAGTAACACACAACACTGTAGTGTTTATTACTCAATGTGTATCAGTAACACACAACACTGTAGTGTTTATTACTCAGTGTGTATCAGTAACACACATCACTGTAGTGTGTATTACTCAGTGTGTATCAGTAACACACATCACTGTAGTGTTTATTACTCAGTGTGTATCAGTAACACACACCACTGTAGTGTTTATTACTCAGTGTGTATCAGTAACACACACCACTGTAGTGTTTATTACTCAGTGTGTATCAGTAACACACACCACTGGAGTGTTTATTACTCAGTGTGTATCAGTAGCACACAACACTGTAGTGTTTATTACTCAGTGTGTATCAGAAACACACACCACTGTAGTGTTTATTACTCAGTGTGTATCAGAAACACACACCACTGTAGTGTTTATTACTCAGTGTGTAGCAGTAACACACACCACTGTAGTGTTTATTACTCAATGTGTATCAGTAACACACAACACTGTAGTGTTTATTACTCAGTGTGTATCAGTAACACACACCACTGTAGTGTTTATTACTCAGTGTGTATCAGTAACACACACCACTGTAGTGTTTATTACTCAGTGTGTATCAGTAACACACATCACTGTAGTGTTTATTACTCAGTGTGTATCAGTAACACACAACACTGTAGTGTTTATTACTCAGTGTGTATCAGTAACACACAACACTGTAGTGTTTATTACTCAGTGTGTATCAGTAACACACACCACTGTAGTGTTTATTATTCAGTGTGTATCAGTAACACACACAACTGTAGTGTTTATTACTCAGTGTGTATCAGAAACACACAACACTGTAGTGTTTATTACTCAATGTGTATCAGTAACACACACCACTGTAGTGTTTATTACTCAGTGTGTATCAGTAACACACACCACTGTAGTGTTTATTACTCAGTGTGTATCAGTAACACACATCACTGTAGTGTTTATTACTCAGTGTGTATCAGTAACACACAACACTGTAGTGTTTATTACTCAGTGTGTATCAGTAACACACACCACTGTAGTGTTTATTATTCAGTGTGTATCAGTAACACACAACTGTAGTGTTTATTACTCAGTGTGTATCAGAAACACACAACACTGTAGTGTTTATTACTCAATGTGTATCAGTAACACACACCACTGTAGTGTTTATTACTCAGTGTGTATCAGTAACACACCACTGTAGTGTTTATTACTCAGTGTGTATCAGTAACACACAACACTGTAGTGTTTATTACTCAGTGTGTATCAGTAACACACAACACTGTAGTGTTTATTACTCAATGTGTATCAGTAACACACAACACTGTAGTGTTTATTACTCAGTGTGTATCAGTAACACACATCACTGTAGTGTGTATTACTCAGTGTGTATCAGTAACACACATCACTGTAGTGTTTATTACTCAGTGTGTATCAGTAACACACACCACTGTAGTGTTTATTACTCAGTGTGTATCAGTAACACACACCACTGTAGTGTTTATTACTCAGTGTGTATCAGTACACACACCACTGGAGTGTTTATTACTCAGTGTGTATCAGTAGCACACAACACTGTAGTGTTTATTACTCAGTGTGTATCAGAAACACACACCACTGTAGTGTTTATTACTCAGTGTGTATCAGAAACACACACCACTGTAGTGTTTATTACTCAGTGTGTAGCAGTAACACACACCACTGTAGTGTTTATTACTCAATGTGTATCAGTAACACACAACACTGTAGTGTTTATTACTCAGTGTGTATCAGTAACACACACCACTGTAGTGTTTATTACTCAGTGTGTATCAGTAACACACACCACTGTAGTGTTTATTACTCAGTGTGTATCAGTAACACACACCACTGTAGTGTTTATTACTCAGTGTGTATCAGTAACACACAACACTGTAGTGTTTATTACTCAGTGTGTATCAGTAACACACATCACTGTAGTGTTTATTACTCAGTGTGTATCAGTAACACACAACACTGTAGTGTTTATTACTCAGTGTGTATCAGTAACACTCATCACTGTAGTGTTTATTACTCAGTGTGTATCAGTAACACATCACTGTAGTGTTTATTACTCAGTGTGTATCAGTAACACACACCACTGTAGTGTTTATTACTCAGTGTGTATCAGTAACACACATCACTGTAGTGTTTATTACTCAGTGTGTATCAGTAACACTCATCACTGTAGTGTTTATTACTCAGTGTGTATCAGTAACACATCACTGTAGTGTTTATTACTCAGTGTGTATCAGTAACACACACCACTGTAGTGTTTATTACTCAGTGTGTATCAGTAACACACAACACTGTAGTGTTTATTACTCAGTGTGTATCAGTAACACACACCACTGTAGTGTTTATTACTCAGTGTGTATCAGTAACACACACCACTGTAGTGTTTATTACTCAGTGTGTATCAGTAACACACACAAATGTAGTGTTTATTACTCAGTGTGTATCAGTAACACACACCACTGTAGTGTTTATTACTCAGTGTGTATCAGTAACACACACCACTGTAGTGTTTATTACTCAGTGTGTATCAGTAACACACAACACTGTAGTGTTTATTACTCAGTGTGTATCAGTAACACACAACACTGTAGTGTTTATTACTCAGTGTGTATCAGTAACACACACCACTGTAGTGTTTATTACTCAGTGTGTATCAGTAACACACACAACTGTAGTGTTTATTACTCAGTGTGTATCAGTAACACACACCACTGTAGTGTTTATTACTCAGTGTATCAGTAACACACAACACTGTAGTGTTTATTAGTCAGTGTGTATCAGTAACACAACACTGTAGTGTTTATTACTCAGTGTGTATCAGTAACACACATCACTGTAGTGTTTATTACTCAGTGTGTATCAGTAACACACCACTGTAGTGTTTATTACTCAGTGTGTATCAGTAACACACAACACTGTAGTGTTTATTAGTCAGTGTGTATCAGTAACACACAACACTGTAGTGTTTATTACTCAGTGTGTATCAGTAACACACATCACTGTAGTGTTTATTACTCAGTGTGTATCAGTAACACACACCACTGTAGTGTTTATTACTCAGTGTGTATCAGTAACACACAACACTGTAGTGTTTATTACTCAGTGTGTATCAGTAACACACAACACTGTAGTGTTTATTACTCAGTGTGTATCAGTAACACACATCACTGTAGTGTTTATTACTCAGTGTGTATCAGTAACACACACCACTGTAGTGTTTATTACTCAGTGTGTATCAGTAACACACACCACTGTAGTGTTTATTACTCAGTGTGTATCAGTAACACACAACACTGTAGTGTTTATTACTCAGTGTGTATCAGTAACACACATCACTGTAGTGTTTATTACTCAGTGTGTATCAGTAACACACATCACTGTAGTGTTTATTACTCAGTGTGTATCAGCAACACACACCACTGTAGTGTTTATTACTCAGTGTGTATCAGTAACACACACCACTGTAGTGTTTATTACTCAGTGTGTATCAGTAACACACACCACTGTAGTGTTTATTACTCAGTGTGTATCAGTAACACACATCACTGTAGTGTTTATTACTCAGTGTGTATCAGTAACACACATCACTGTAGTGTTTATTACTCAGTGTGTATCAGTAACACACAACACTGTAGTGTTTATTACTCAGTGTGTATCAGTAACACACATCACTGTAGTGTTTATTACTCAGTGTGTATCAGTAACACACACCACTGTAGTGTTTATTATTTTGTAACACAATTGTTCTCTGTTAGTCAATTAATTATTTTGTTAATTAGTTGCATTTTGTTACGTCATCGATGCAAATGCTGGTCAGTTGTGAACACACACACACACACACACACACACACTCACCGTGCTGTGCGCGCTACATGCCCACTTTTTTTCCCTTCGTTCTTCCTTTTTTCCTTTAAAAAAAAAGTTGCTGCGGTCGCGCGATCCTCAAGAAAAAAAAAACTCCTTCTTGGAAAAAAAAATCCCGCTTCCTGATGAAGAAGAAGATGAGGATGAAGAAGATGATGGAGAAGATGAAGTGGAAGAAAAGGAAGAATGAAAGGAGAAGAAAAAAACTTTTCGCTCCAAGTCCAAAATCTCAGCCACCGGAACACTCCAACTTCTCCAACTCCGGATAAACTCCGGATAAACTCCGGATTCCTGAAACTGAATAATAAGAAAAAAACCCCAAAAGAAGGGAAGAAAACCGGAATTCCCTGTAAACTGGTTTAATCCGTGAGCTTTCCGGCAGGTTCAGTGCTGAAGCAGGCAGGAGAACTGAAGCTCTGAAGACCACCGCCGATAACGGGTTTCTCCACGGACTCTCTCTCTCTCTCTCTCTCTCTCTCTCACACACACACACACACACACACACACACACACACACACACACACACACACACACAGGGGGAAAGGCAAAAGACGTCGGGATGCGCGCGGCGGCACCGCCCTCTGTGACATCAGGAGCGTGGAATGTCAGGAATGTGCGGCTTTAACGGAGGAGGGAAGGAGAGAGAGAGAGAGAGAGAGAGAGAGAGAGAGAGAGAGTACGTGAATAAAAGAGAGAGAATAACAGAGAGAAAAAGAAAGTATGAAATGAATGAATGAATGAATAGAAAGAAAGAAAGAAAGAAAGAAAGAAAGAAAGAAAGAAAGAAAGAAAGAAAGAAAGAAAGCAGGAATGGTCTCAATTACCTGTTTGACCGGTAAATACACTGTAAATAAATAAATAAATAAATAAATAAATATTTTAACATTAGTGGTTTGATGTATGAACAAGGAGTCGCAGTTGCAGAACACGCCACTAGGCGGCGACAAACCCTTCGAGACCACCATGTGCGTGTGTGACGCAGGGTAAAAATAAGCGAAGAAGACGTGGAGGAGGAGGCGGAGGAGGAGGAGATTTTATTATAAAATATTACTTTATAATAATTATACCGTGTTAAATAGATAAATGATCAACACGATCTACACAAAAAGATCGAGTTATTAAGTGTATTTAATTAATTTTCTGTGGACCACAAATTTACATTCTTTTCATTATTATTTTTTAAATATTTATATTTAGTTTTTAATTCGTGTGTATTCTTATTATCTTATTTGTATACTCTATAGTTATACTATATACTTAAAATATACTTTATTCTTTTTATATTTTATTTTTATATTCAATTTCTATTTTCATGTTTAGATGTTGAACAGTGGTACAAAGCATTTGACTACATGTTGAAGTCTGTGTGTGTGTGTGTGTGTGTGTGTGTGTGTGTGTGTGTGTGTGTGTGTGTGTGTGTGTGTGTGTGTGAGACAAATAAAATTAGAATCTGATTGTAATCCAAACATTTCTGCCCGCAGTGCTATTGTTATATTTTTGGGTCCTTTCTGCCCCCTGCTGGTTATTCGATGCAACAGCAGTTATTGAGAGTAATGTTAAGTATTACCGCGAGGGGGCGCCAAGTTCTTACACATTGTCTTTCATCACCCTTTCTTTATTTTTCATTCTTTCCTTTCTTTTCTCTATTTTTGTTTTCTTTCCTTTCTTTCTTCACCCACGCACGTCTTGCTTTTTCTTTCTTTCTTTCTTTCTTTCTTTCTTTCTTTCTTTCTTTCTTTCTTTCTTTCTCCCTGAAGGTCTGAAAACATTGTGTTTGATTCAATTAAACATTTATCATTTTCAAACAAATTTCATTATATTTCATCCATTTCGTCTGTTGTTTGCACAGAGACTCGTCTACATACATTACAGTTTTCTTGGGAATTTGTGTTTTTTTAAAGCAAATTCTACAGGAAAGAAAACGAAAAAGCTAAACAGCTCTTTTGAACCGTTTATGCAGAAGTTTCTTGTAAATGTCCAACGACCAATCAGATTTCTTCTCCTCTGTCAGCCGTCCCGGAATAATAAAAAAAAAACAGCAATTAAATCCACAGAATGATATTTGAGGTTGCGCAGTTTGCTACAGATGCGGTTTGCGAACTCTGACTAGCGCGCTCTCCGACCGTCCAATCAGAGGACGTGAAAATGCAGATGTTATCGGACGCCTGCTAGACAGCCCCCAGTGTACTTTTTATCTACAGGGTCTTGCAGTATTGATTCTGAAGTGATCTGACGGTTGAAATCTGATTGGATAGAAACTCGAAGGTCAGCGTACCCTACAGGAGGCAGCGCAAAATATATTAAAATGCAAGTCAGTGATTATGACCCTGATGACTTTCCACAGAATAATAATAATAATAATAATAATAATAATAATAATAATAATAATAATAATAATAAACTTTAGTGTTGAATCCTATTGACTGAACAATTTTCTCAAATAATGATAATATAATAATAATCTTTATTTTCTTAAAATAAAAGTAATAAATAAAGAAAATAAATAATAAATAATAAAATAAGTAAATCAGATAAAAGCTGTTCTGAAAAAGTAGCTATTAGAATAATAAGTAATGATCAGGTGAACAAACAAACCGGAACAGTGTGTGTGTGTGTGTGTGTGTGTGTGTGTGTGTGTGTGTGTGTGTGTGTGTGTGTGATGTGCTTTCAACATCACTGACCCAATTACTGAAGGCTTCCTAGATGTGGTAATGTAAGAAACACACACACACACACACACACACACACACACACACACACACACACACACACACACACACGCACACACATTTGGTGTCTGAATTCTGAGGGAACAACATCATTTCCTACAGTCATTCTCTCGTTTCACCCTCTTTATGTTCTTTCTTTCTTTCTTTCTTTCTTTCTTTCTTTCTTTCTTTCTTTCTTCTTTCTTTCTTTCTTTCTTTCTTTCTTTCTTTCTTCTTTCTTTCTTTCTTTTCTTTCTTTCTTTCTTTCTTTCTTCTTTCTTTCTTCTTCTTTCTTTCTTTCTTTCTTTCTTTCTTCATCACCCTATTTATTCTTTCTTTCTTTCTTTCTTTCTTTCTTTCTTTCTTTCTTTCTTTCTTTCTTTCTTTCTTCATCACCCTATTTATTCTTTCTTTCTTTCTTTCTTTCTTTCTTTCTTTCTTTCTTTCTTTCTTTCTTTCTTTCTTTCTTTCTTTCCTTTGCTTCTTTTTCATTATTTTTGTCTTTCCTTTTGCTTCTCTTTTTTGCTTTTATCCCTCCTTACTTCCTTTGTTTGTTTATTTTTTCCTTCCTTCGTTTCTTATTTTTGTTACAAACTAAGAGGGGAATTTTCCTGTTCTTGTTTGTAAAGAACACAAAGTTGTAAAGGATAAATTATGGGATTAAAATTTTTGTTCTGAATTCCAAATACATTCATGATAAATGATATGGAGTCCTTCACTCGAGGAGATGAACGATGAACATTCAAAACATAAACCTTCTCCTTCAGAAAGCGTAATTCATTACGATTCAATCAGAAGAAACTGATCCTGCCCTCAGCCCAACTTTAATCCCATGCCGGATATTTGACTATTATAATCATTAGATTTGAAAACTTGTGCTTTGTTAGAGACGTTCCCAGTCGGAGCAGCATCCACACCCACAGAATTACATTAACTTAATAGTCAGTGATTTTCATTTCAGATTTACACAAACATTCCACCTCACCCACGCTGTGCATCCACCAATTACACAGAAGTCCATTAGAAGTTCACAAGGTCAAGTCTAAAAAACATAATCTAGTCAACAGCAGGACAGAGTTCATATTTAAATTCTACAATCAGCACATGAATTTCATCTTGGTCTCTTTCTGCTATGGTTAACAGTTCACTGCATTTACCCGCAATACCATTGGACTACCTGCTGAACTACATAGTGATGCAATCGGATTCATCATTTTCCCAAACAAAGAAATAAACCAAACAAATAAACCCAAACAAGAGGAAACAAAACAATACAAACAATCCAGCCAAACAACCTAAGCAAAGCAAACTCAAACAAGCCATCCAAACCTATCCAAACAAACCAATCTGAACCATGCAAACAACTCAATCCAAACAAAACAAATAAACCAATTAAAACAATTCAAACCAGACAAACAAATACAAATATTTTAAACAAATTAAACCAATCCAAACCACCCAAACAACTCAATCCAAACAAACTAAAACAATCCAAACCAAACAAACAAATCCAAATAATCTAAACAAATTTACCCAATCCAAATCAAACAAACAAACACAACCAATCTGAACCTTTCAAACTAAATAATTGAATCCAAACAAACCAATCCAAAACAAACAAACTAAACAAACCAAAACATGTCAGTGTTATCAAACCAGAGCCACACTGAGAGTGTAAATCAACGCTTTTGCTGTTTGATTTTCTGCTAATAAATTTCCAGTGTAACAAAAACAAGACCTGAGCATGACAGGTAACTTACTTTTTAAAGGAATGAGAAAAAGAAACTGTTTGTGGGTCAAAGTTTACACAAAGCACTAATTGAGGACAAACATGAAACAGGAAACCACAATCAGCTAGCAAACAAATGACAAACAGAGTGGAGAAAATGAAACGTGGCATTTATCACCGTGACAGAAATTTATCAACGTTCTCAGCCCCAGACAAAATGTTGTTTTAGATACAATACATCATCCGGAATTCGAAAGAACTTCAGAGACGCCATTTATCAAAACAAGCATAAAATCCGGTCTACAGACACGACCCACATCACCGAAAAGTGCTGAAAATGTAATGGAAAATCCTTCCTGCAAGGCGGGGACACGTGGAAATCTGACCTCCGAGAAAATATTTACCGCTTATAAGCAAGACAGGGGTCATTTGAAGGTCAATAAAGGGTGAGCTTTGACCTTTGATAAGACAAACATGGCTATAAACAAATTAGAACATCAGTTGACTTCAATTTTACACACACGCACGTACACACACACACACACACACACACACACCATTTATATCAGTAATTTACAAGATGACATTTAGCCTTAGGGCACAGTGCATGTGAGAAAACACACACACACACACACACACACACACACGCACACACACACACATTGTAAAGGGTGTTTGTTGCTGTGAGAGCTGTGATGATGTCACACACAGACAATGTGTTTCAGCTGCAGAACATTAGAGTCATTGCAAGTGCTGAGAGCTTGATCAGTGTGTGACTGTGCACAGCATACATAAAGATCGATGAGTAAGAAACTGGTGTGTAAGCGCGTGTGTATGTGTATGTGTGTGTCATTGTTGTGTATATGGATGAATGCATAGCAGGAGGGTGCTGCACTCCTTCACTAGCATAGCTAACAAGAAAATCCTAGTTGGCAGAAATACATTACGTGGGCTAAACTATTGGGACTTTTTCCTCACCTCACCTACATCAGTACTTGACCTTACTAATGCCCTTGTAGCTGAACAAGCACAAATATCCATTAAAATCTAGTGGAACATTTTCCCAGAAAGGTTTAGCTTATTATAACAGCAAATAGGGACCAACAAATGTGAATCCAACAAGCATGGACCAACATGAAAGGACCAACAAGCAAGAACCAACAAGCAAGAGCCTATTAGCCAGCACTAGCAGGTATGTATGACCAATAAGGAAGGACCAACAAGCAAGAGCCAACAAGTACATATTGACAAGTAAGGACCAACAAGCATGAACCAATAAGAATGGACCATCATACATGCACCAACAAGCATGGATCAACAAGCATTGATCAACAAGAATGGGCCAGAAAGCATGGATCAACAAGAGTGGAACAGCAAGCATGGGCCAACAAGCAAGAACTAACAAGGGTGGACTAAAAGGCATGGACCAACAAGCAAGGTTCAACAAGCATAGGCCAACAAGCACAAACCAACAAGAATAGGCCAACAAGCATGGATCAACAGGGATGGAACAACAAGGATGGAACAGCAAGCATGGGCCAACAAGCAAGAACAAACAAGGGTGGACTAAAAGGCATGGACCAACAAGCATGTTACAGAATGCAAGCCCAACAAGCATGGATTAACAAGCAAATACCAACAAGCAAGCCCAACAAGAAGGACCAACAAGCATGAACCAACAAACAAGGCCTAACAAGCATGGACCAATAGCAGAAAGTGAGAGCAAATTCAGTGGCTTTTGGGTAATGTAGTCTCTAAGTATAATTCCGACAGTTTACCGACTTCGACCTGCATAGTCCTCTTTGACGGGACTGGAGAGTGCCTCCTATTATCAAAGTGCACTTAAATATGTAAATACTGTATATTTACATCAGTATAAATTATGGGCATTGGAAACTAAAATACTCAAATAAAAATAACATATTTGGGTATATAACGATTAATATCTGAAAATGTGTTTGTGTGTATATACAGATGACAGTTATATACAGTTATAATAATATAAAGATCATTTAGAATGTATAGAATGGAGCAGAAGTAAATGAATCCGTGAGACACCAATGTCTGGTGGTGTAGAGGTTAGAAAACACACTCATGCACTGCAAATACCCAAAGCACTTTACATCCGAGCCCACTTGAGTTAAACAGCTGCACTCGTATACCCTTCATTAAATGCTTAACACACTTTCTCTCTCACATAAACACACCCAGACATAAAAACATACTGTACATTTTTTAATCCCAAACCCCTGATCCCGATTAGGCAGGATGTCTGCCAGATGTCTACGCACAGAACCAAAAAGATGTAGAAAACCACAATTAGATTATGCCTGCTGTCCAAACCCCCCACTGCAACCCTCAGCATAGATGTCTGACGACGAGGTCTTCACCAAATCAGTACACACCTACTGATCCAGTGAGATATTTAAGTTTCTAATTGTTTTAGAAAGGAACATCCTCACCGTGGACCATCAGGATGCGATATATACACTTATCTTGCTAAATTAACATCACCCTGTGAAGGTATTCCAAACATGGCGTTTACATACAAAATGATTATAAGCCAATGTTTTGAGCAGTTCATTACATTCTAGAGCTTTTCCGAGAAGATACCTGACAGCTTTTTGCTTGTTTCTGCCTAAGAATGTTTCTTGATGTTGGACGAATACACAGCTTCGCCTCACACTGCGGATTTTTCATTCACGAGGCCCAGCTGGCTGAATATTTCATGAGAGATTTTTTTTTCTATTGCACCACTGCATTCATCTTGCATGCTTTCTTGGGCTTCTTTGTTTTCTTCTTGTTTTCCACCTCAAATATGAATTCCCTCATTGCCTCTTAACTCGCATTCGAATTTTGAATGAGGCAAAGAAATTACGCAAAACAAAATACATGCGAAACCTAGAGTCTGCGAAGGCTTTGAAGCCGTACTTGAGATCTTTGAAAATTGTACCTACGATTGCGTGGATATTTTAAACCAGAACCCGATCTGAACTCAAGACAAAATTGGTGAACTGGAGATGATACAACTTATGAAACTCCTTCTGTAGTTTCTTCATCTTTGTTCTCAACCTTTGTTTTATCTCATATATTGTGCACAACTAACTAACTTTAAAATTATGCTGTTTGAACTTCAGGGAAGATGTTCCACCAGGTTTTGTGGAAGTTTTGTAGCAGTTTTGGGGAGACTTCTTCTCATTAAAACACAAGTGTGTTAGTAAATTTAGGTACTTATATAGGTGAGGTGAGGAGGCCTGAGGTGGTATTCCAATTCATCCCAGATAGGGTTGGAGCTCTATAGCAGGAGATATTCCACATCTTTCACTCAACAGGTTTGGGTCTCAAATTGCAACCAATGGCATCATGTACATGTTGTGTGTCTTCAAGTTTGTGGAAACAGTCTGAAGACCTAAAAATAGTCATGTATCCCATTACTACATGTGTATATACAGTGGAACCCGGTTATGTCGATGTCCTAGGGGGTCGCCAAAAAGCATCGAGGTAACCGATGATCGAGATAAACGAAAATCAAAATGGCGGCAATATATTAACGTGCTTGAAATTTCTTTATGTACATGATGTGCGTTAATAAATGAGAATGTGCATGCACGTGTTTTTGAAGGGTTTTTTTACACAACAGCGTTGCCGCGATTTGTTTGATGAAGGCATGCTATAAAAATACATACAGTACATGTTTATCTGTCAGGAATCCACCTGCCACGCCCCCTTCGGCCCCCTTCAGCGTGTCAGGTGCTTTCTCGACCGCTTTCTCTGAAGCTCCGCTTCAATCGCGCACATATGGTGCTCGTTTATCATCATCGCCAGCTCCTATTTAAACTTCCACACTCTCACTGTCCGTTATTGTTGGTATATGTTGGTTCACGGCGGTCGTTGTTATCGCTCATGCGTATCCCGGTACGTGCCTTCCCACCGGCACTCTCTCAACGGCTGCGCTTTTCTTCCCAAAGCGCATCGTGGATTCTCCCCGATCCTGCTGGTGTTCATTCTATGATTTTGCTCATCCCACGTGCTTTCACCTCCCGTTCATCGCATAACATTTAACAACAAAAGGCATATGTGCACTAATTAACAGCAGAGATTCACCAGTATACAATACAACACCTGTAGCAGCTGTAAGCCTTGATTTTTCCACCACTTCCGCGAGTTCTTCTGCGGCTGCACCGAGATAACCGACGTTAAATGGCAAATTTTTCCCCCCTTGTGTTTGAGATATCAGGGTTCGACATAACCGATAAAAAATGTTTAGAAAAAGCGAGAATTTGGCGGTTCCACTTCAAAAACGTCGACTTAATAGGGTTGTCGAGGTAACCGAGGGCGAGATAACCGGGTTCCACTGTATAATATTTACCTGGATATGAAGAACTTTTACCAATGATGGTTGGTCTCCAGTGTTTTACCTTTCTTGGCTTTTAGGAGCTATAAATGTTGTCACCTGATGTCCACACTCATTTCCCCTTGAACCCTTGAGCAGCCTTTGAGCTTAATCAAAAAGCTTTCAGGACGTTTTTTTTGTGTGTGTGTGGAATCAACAAACAGTCGAGATGCCAACGTCAATACAGGGCTTTATAGCGATCTTTATATGGAGATAGAAAATAGCTGAGCAATTAACTGTATGCTCACAGCTAAAGAGAACGAACAATGCTGGCACTCAGTTTCAACGCGACTCGTTTTTCATGTGCTTTCTTTCCCCATTTCAAGTCACTTTCTTGTCGCCAGTGGAAAGATTACATGATTAAATTTCCACCGTGGCAGAAAGGAGTTCAATCATGAACTCGGTGCTCCATGGTTACCTTTTTCCCGAGAGCCGGGGATCGATACACCCACTCAGACAGCATTAAACAAAAATTCAGTAAATGAACGCTCTTGAACTCTATTCACCTGCAGTTAACATCGAAACAGTTCAAAATCAGACATTATTGAGACATTTTTTAAGACATTTTGGACACAATATGTCCAAATGTATTAAAATTTGCAAGAACTAGATCACTTCCTCGTCTTAAAAATTGTTAATGCCCCAGCTGTTTAGACATCAAGAAAAAGTTTACTCCCCTTCCTAGGTAACAGAAGAGAGAAGAGCCTGGAAGCATGGGGCCAACTGATTAACTAGCTGGCTAGCTAGCTTAGATCAGTTTCCTATTAAAGGTGCTTCTGGTGTCTTCCATGCCGTATTTTCACCTGACAAGCTTCCCAAAGTAAAAAAGATGAAAATGTTCAATTGCTGGTGGTTCGACTTGAGTGTGAAAGTGTGCTTTCTCTAGTACAGAGAATCATCTTCTTTACAGTTCCTAGCAGCTGGTCTCTCTACTGAGGTAGTAGAGACCATTCTCCATTCCATATCTCCCTCCATGAGGAGTTTGGCATCTGTTTGCCACGTGGTGTAAGCACCACTGGTTGGACCCAGTTAACTGCCTGGTTGGTTCAATTCTGGAGTTCCTGCAGGAACAGTTTGCCGCAGGGTTGACTCCGTCAACTGTACATTCAGCATTGATGAAGCCTTTCCAAATTTGCAAGCTACCATTACACAAGCACTAATGCACTCCCATACTATCAGAGGGGCTTTATAAACCGAGCATTGATACAAAGGATAGGGTGTTTATGGTTTCCAAAAAAAGAAATAATATCACCCGAATACAGAATAATTTTCCACTTTATCTCAGTGCATTTTGAATAAACTTTGGCCCAGGAGAATGGTGGCATTTTCTGAATCATGTTTACACATGCCTTCCTCTTTGCATGATAGAGATTTAACTGGCATTTGTGGACAACACATCGGTTCCCTGGTGGTCTAGTGGTTAGGATGCGGCGCTCTCACCGCTGCGGCCCGGGTTCGATCCCTGGTCAGGGAACCAACCCCAGCCATTAGGGTTGCACAAGCCTTAGTGCTGGTCCCAAGCCCGGATAAATGGGGAGGGTTGTGTTAGGAAGGGCATCCAGCGTAAAAACCTTTGCCAAATCAAACATGCGGATGATCCGCTATGGCGACCCGTAACGGGAGATGCCGAAAGAAAGTTTTTTGTGGATGACACGTCAATAATTTTTGGAGGTGTAAATGATAACTTTTAGACACAGTCTTTTACAGATTGGTGAAGCTCTGCCTGTCTTTCAAAAAGTTCAAAATTACATAATTGTTTTTTACTTAGAATAGTACATTTCCTCAGTTTAAACCTTTTATATATATTCTGTGTTCTATTATGAATAAAATATGGGTTTTGCAAATCATTGCATTCTGTTTTTCGTTTCTACACATTGTCCCAGATGTTTGTGTATAAGACTTAAAAACTGATCACAAATCAGCCGAAGATTATCCAAAATCAATCCTATGATAAATAAAGGATTGTGGAAAAATACATACCGTTCGGACGTGACGCCTTTTTTCCAATTGATTTTCATTGAAACAACTAGAATTACTGCGATCTCAAACGTTTTCCAATGAATTTGAACTATAGTGACCTTTCATCTCCTCGAACAGAAGCGTTTTTTTTTTCCCTGAAATCCGCATTCAGCAAAGACCAAGACGAAAGCATATTAAAAATTTCATTCGCTGCCAAAGGCATTCAGCGAGACCGATGAAGAGCCTGATGAAGTCGGACAGCTCACTGACATCCGTGTCCGGGTCCAAATTTTCAAAGCATCTGCCAGCAAACTACTCTAGCACACTTAAAGTGAAGACTCTTGAAGCTGAACTGCTTCAGTGTATGTTCGTTCTCGATCGTGCCATGTCTAACAAACGAATGAGTGCATGATGATGTCGGCCTGGATTATACATTACAGCGCCAGTCCAGCATGGGTATGTTTTATTCCTCATCCACACAGTGATGGAAAAATATACAGAAAATGATAGTAAGTAATGAAGTTGTATAAAAGCCAGAAAGGAGAGAATGGATAAATAGAGAGAGGAAGGAGGAAAGGAAGAAAGGTAGTAAGAAAAGGGAAGTGGAAGAAAGAAAGGTGTAAGGAATGAAAGAATGGATGGATGTTGCTAATGGTTTCCCAGGAGTAGTGTTACTGGAAACCAGTAGGCCGTCAAGCCAATGTCCATTACTGAGTGTTTTTTGATTTAATGATGTGCAGTGAAAACTCGAGGCTACGAGACTTACTGAACAAACAGCTCAAGGACGACTGTGTGGGAGGTGAAGAACTTAAATACAACACACACACACACACACACACACACACACACACACACACACACACACACACACACACACACACACACACACACACACACACACACACACCTACACACACACACACACACACACCAAAAAGAGCAAACAATGAAGGTGTAAAGTAAAGGAATGGAAAGAAGGAGGAAAGGAAACAGAAAGAAGAAAGGAAAGAATCAAGGAAAGAAAGGAGGAAGGAATCAAAGAAGAAAGAAAGAAAGACTAAAAAAACCATAGAAAAGGAAGGTGGGAAGGTAGAAAGGAATCAAAGAATCTATGAAAGAAGGATAGAAATCAAAGATAGAAGGAAGAAAGAAAATAAGGAAGGACTCAAGGATAGAAAAGAAGGAAGGAAGGAAGAAATCAAGTAAAAACGTAGAAAAGGAGGTCATCTTCTATACAAGGATTAGAAAATTTAGGAACAAAGGAAAGAAGGGTAGAATGAAATGTTGCTAATGGTTTCCCAGGAGTAGTGTTACTGGAAACCAGTAGGCCGTCAAGCCAATGTCCATTACTGAGTGTTTTTGATTTAATGATGTGCAGTGAAAAACTCGAGGCTACGAGACTTACTGAACAAACAGCTCTCAAGGACGACTGTGTGGGAGGTGAAGAACTTAAATACAACACACACACACACATACACACACACACACACACACACCTACACACACACACACACACACACACACACACACACATACACACACACACACACACACACACACACACACACACACACACACACACACACACACACCTACACACACACACACACACACACACACCTGACTGCAAAAACAATGGTTTAATTTACAAAATCCTTCAAATCAAAAGTCAATTTTAAACATTCTGAATATTGAAACACGTCAAATTGGTATTAATGACAAACCTGTTCAATGTCTTTCTTTCTTTCTTTCTTTCTTTCTTTCTTTCTTTGCTTTTTTTTACATCATCTTGGTGGATCAATATAATACAAAATACAACAAGAAAGAAAGAAAGAAAGAAAGAAAGAAAGAAAGAAAGAAAGAAAGAAAGAAAGAAAGAAAGAAAGAAAGGATAGAAGGAAGAAAGGAAGAATGTAAGGAAATAGAAAAGAAGGAAATAAGGAAGGAAGAAAGAAAGGAAGGAAGGAAAGAAAGAAAGGATTGAAGGAAAGGTGTGGTTCCACTACATTTGGGCGATTCTGGTGGAACTCTTATGTAATGTATATCATTAGACGAGTTGTAATGAATTCTGCCCCCTTCCCCCTTCTACACTACTAATATACCCCCCAGGGGCAGATGGAAAACTAATGAAGATTATAATTAATGTCCCAGTACATCTTACTGTCTTCTGTAATGATCATGTGGTACGAGTGTGTCAATTAAAAAAAAATAAAAAATTCATATCTAAGACTCGACTTTCTGTCGTATTTTGAAAAAAAGAAAGGAAATTGTTTGTTTTTGTTCTACAGGAAAGAAAATGTAAAAGTGGTAAGAAAGAAAGAAAGAAAGAAAGAAGAAAGAAAGAAAGAAAGAAAGAAAGAAAGAAAGAAAGAAAGAAAGAAAGAAAGAATGGAAGGTGCTCACTAGCCCCGCCCACTCTGCTGAGCGCCAATCAGAAAGCTGAATCATGCTCAGGAGAGCCCATGGTTCATATGATATCATGTCGAACAAAGGAACATGTTCATAATATTTTTGTACACACTCTGTCGTGGTGTGTGTGTGTGTGTGTGTGTGTGTGTGTGTGTGTGTGTGTGTGTGTGTGTGTAGGATATAAGTTCTTTCTGGCCTTCAAAGATCTGAAGGATTTTCATGTGATAAATACAGTAGGCCACTTTGGTGTGTGTGTGTGTGTGTGTGTGTGTGTGTGTGTGTGTAGGTGAAAATAAAGCACGGCTACAGTACTGCAGTGTAGTAAGTTGCTGTCTGTTCCTCAGCAACCAGCATCAGTGTACAGCATCATGAAATGTTACACAGACTTCGATTATTTTTTTGTACATACACATGATTTTTTTTCTCCTTGGATCTCATCTCCTGTAGATGAGAAGAAAACGAGAACCTGATCGGTTCCAGAGCGTTTGTTCAGGGACGAAAAAAAAAAAGAAAGATGAAGTCCATGCTTCAGTATAAATATGAAAAGTCACTTTGGCTTCATTGGACATATTCAGGTCTGGTGCAAATCGCAGAAGGTGCTTCATGAGCTTTCAAGAAGAACGTGGGGGGCTGCATTGGACGTCTGGTTTGAACATCTATTGTAACTTTGTGGTGGTGGGAGCGTGTTCAAACGCTGGTTTGAGGGCAAACTCAGGAGGAAATGGGTGGTAAGGCTCAATGCAATGAGACTGTAAGACTATTCAATGTGGTTGGAGACCTATAGCAGGAGATCTTCCACTCCAACCCATGGAAGGTCTGGAACTGACTTTTTCGCACAAAAGCATTGTCATGCTTGAGCAGGTTTTGGTCTCCTAGTTCGATGCAAGACATCCAAAGACGTCTAACACATTCCATTTTTGTGGTAGAACCAAATCTGTCTAGAATAGTCGGGTGTCCAAATACTTTTGGCAAGCTGTAATTAGAGTGTCTCGCCCTTTACTTCGGCGAGTGGAAAAATGGAGTTTCCAGACGGTGAGACTTCCATGGTGAATCGCTCTGTCTCGGTCCAGACGTCTGTTAGCGGAGCATGATGGAAACCTGAGCCTTTAAATCAGGTCAAACATAAACAGTCTCCTGATGGACAGAGAAAAGGAGATGGACAAAACGAGTGACAAGGTGATGGAACGATAGAATGAAAATAAATAAATGGAGGACCCGGGGGGAAGAGACACAGATTGACAGTGAGAAAAGTGACAAGACAGGAAAGAACGGAGAGGATAGTGAAAGATAAGGAGAAAGGAAGGATATAAGACAGAAACAGATAGGAAGACAGGAGGCCAAAAAAGCATAGAAAAAAGACAAATCGGAGAAAAAAAAGGTTAATAGAGAGACATAGACACAAACCCCAACTTGGACTCAGAATTAAACTCAGACCGAAAGCCAAACCCAAATCTAATCCAAGACTCAAACTTAAATCTAATCCGAGATCAAATCCCAGAAACAAACAGTCCTGAAACCAGACTCAATCCCAGACGCAGACCAAAACGTAGACACAGACCCAAGTCTAGAGCCAGACCTTAAACTTAGACCCAATGAGAGACAGTAACAGAGAGAGACAGGGAAAAAAAGAGATGGTTTAGAGTGCATGTGGGGCTGACAGACAGACAGACAGACAGACAGACAGACAGACAGACAGACAGACAAACAGACAACAAAGTCTGTCTGGGGGACAAATAGATATATGCAGAGTGAATGAGACAGAGAGAGAGAAAGCAAGGGAGAGAAACAATGAGAGTGGCAGATAGAAAGAAAGAGGGAGTGATGCAGAACAACAAAAAAGACAGATGGAAAGGGAGAGAAAGACAGAAAGAGAATGAGACAGAGAGAAAGAGAAAGACTAATATATATATATATATATGAAATGACTAATAGTTTTAAGGAAAAATTATCAAAGGCATTAGCAAGAGTATCTCCTTACTCACCTTACACACACACACACACACACACACACACACACACACACACACACACACACACACACACACTTACCCCTAAAAATCTGCTTAATATTTCAAAGAATGAATCGATGGCTGTTTTTTAATTAAAACCAAATCTGGAGAACACTACTGAAGGTAGAAGATGGGGTCACACACTAGTGCATAATAGGACACAACACACACACACACACACACACACACACACACACACACACACACACACACACACACACACACACACACACACACACTCCATGGACTGTGTTATGGATGTGTGCAGGGTTGTGTTGTGGTGTGTGTTTGGTCGGTTCTGGTTCTTCTCCGGCTCGTGCCTGCAGCAGCTGTAGGATAATAAGAACCAGAGCCGTGAGCTTCAGCTCTGTTCCTCACAGTGACGTATTAATCAATGGCTGAATTGAATTCCTTCGAAATTATCTCTCATTGCCATCTGCCAGAAGACGAGATGTGTGTAACGCTCAACAAGCACCGAAGCTCCAAAAAACGTCCCCGCTACAAAATTCAGTCTTCTCTCACGTAACATTTTATTTGTTTTGAGTCATTGTGTGAAAAAAAGACCTGTTTTTCATCAATAATTTATCATCTTTCTTGACGATGTGTTTCATCATGGATGTGAAAGTTTTTTGATAAATAAAGCTCTTTTTTCCTAACAAAAAAAGAAAGTAGATCCAATACAGACTTAAACCCAAACCTAAACCCAGACCCAAACCCAGAACCAATCCATCTTAAAAACCAGATCCAGACACAAACCCGATCCCAGTCCCAAACTCAAATCTAAACCCAGTCCCAAACTTCAGAGCCAAATTAAGATACAAACTTAGACTCAGACCCAACACCAAACCAAATTTTTGACTCAGACCCAGACTCAAACCTAGACCCAGATCAAACAGCAGCAAACTGAATCCAGACCCAAACCCAATCCCAGACTCATACTCATATCTAAACCCAGATCCAATCCCAGAATCAGACTCTAATCCAGCCCAAAGTTAGACCAAGATCAAACACCAGATTTAATTTCAGACTCAAACCTAGAAACAGACACAAACTTTGTGACCCACAACCAACCCAAGACCAGACCCAGACTTAAACACAGAACTAAACCCACACCAGACTCAGATACCTGAACCATGCATGGTTTTAACATGTTTTTAACAAACCTAGACCCAAATCTAGACACAGACCCAATTCCAGACCCAGACCCAATCCCAGATCCAAATCTAGATCCAGACATAAACCCTATCCCATAACAAGACTGCAGTCCCAAAACCAAACCAAATCCAATCCCAGACCCAAACCTAGACAAAGACCTAAATCAAACCCAGACTCAATCTCAGAACCAGACCTAATCCAGAACCAGATTCAATCCCAAAATTCCAAAGCCATAAACAGACCCAAACACACAGTCCCAAATCAACACTCAGACCCAAATTAAGACCTAGAATCAGGCACAATCCCCGACCCAGACCCAGATTTAACAGTTTCTTGAACCGCAGTGACCTTCTGTTCTCATTCACAATAATGACCTTCATTTGTCATTCATAGTTCTGCAGACATTCATCCTCACTTTGTGACCGCAACAGTTTCATGAGGACTCAAAAATGAGATAATTACCATAATATGAGTGAAACCCTGATTCCCAATGCATACAATTAATATAAACACACACACACACACACACACACACACACACACACACACACACACACACACAGCAGTCCTCATTTCAAACAGCTATTGATTCGTTTTCGTGGGAACAGAACATCCTTGATCTTCATCTGTTTTGCTGCTCTGAGTCAAAATGATCTTCTCTAAAATTTGTTCATGAGACATCATAGCATGCAGCAGAACCATGAAGTTTACATCATCCAGATCCAGACCCAATCCCAGGCTCAATCCTAGATCCGATCCGAGACCCAATCCTAAACCCAGACTCAGACCCATATCCCGACCCAATCCGAGGTTCAGTCCAGACCTAGACCTATAATAATAATTCTATACTCGGACTCAATCCAACATTTAAACCTTGATCAAGATTTAATCCCAGAAACAATTCTAAGCCTAGACCCAATTCCAGACCAAATCCCAGATTCACTCCAAACCCACACAGAATCCCAGACCTAGAACCAGACCAAGACACAATGCCAGAAGCAATCCCAATTCCAGACTCAGATTTAATCCCAGACTCAGATCTAATGCCAGACACAGACCCAAATTCAAACCAATACATAAAAACAAGATTTATTACCAGACCCGAATCCAGACCCAGGCCCAAATCCCAGACCCAATTCCAAGTCCAGTCCAGACCCAGTACTAGATGTAGACTCAATCCCAAACCCAGTTCTTCAACCAATCCCATACCTAAATTCCAGACCCAAACACAAGCCCAATCCTACACTCTGAAAAATGTGTGTTTATTTATATTTTCTTTTCTTGATGATCTCTTCTTCTATCTTCTGTTACAGACCGAGAGAATGTGTGAGAGAGAGAGAGAGAGAGAGAGAGAGAGAGAGATTGTGATTGTGTAACTATGCAAAAAAGAAAGATATCCAGATATCAAATAAAGAATATAAATCAGAGTACAAAAACAAACAAACATAAACAAATTTAGAGTGAATGAACGAGTGATTGATTGATTGATTGATTGATTGATTGAGTAATTGATTGAGCGAGAGTGAGTAAGTGATTTAGTTCTACTGGTGGAAGTTAAACAGATTATGAAGGTAATTGTGGTCTTCAAGAACCAAAAATCCTGAATTAAACTTTGAACTGGGAATTTCAAGAAAGTAACAAAAATAAAACAAATAAAATAAATAAATAAATAAATAAATAAATAAATAAATAAATTATATATATATATATATATACAGGGAGTGCAGAATTATTAGGCAAGTTGTATTTTGAGGATTAATTTTATTTGAGGATTAATTTGAACAACAACCATGTTCTCAATGAACACAAAAACTCATTAATATCAAAGCTGAATATTTTTGGAAGTAGTTTTAGTTTTAGCTATTTTAGGGGATATCTGTGTGTGCAGGTGACTATTACTGTGCATAATTATTAGGCAACAACAAAAACAAATTCATACCCATTTCAATTATTTATTTTACCAGTGAAACCAATATAACATCTCAACATTCACAAATATACATTTCTGACATTCAAAACCAAACAAAACAAATCAGTGACCAATATAGCCACCTTTCTTTGCAAGGACACTCAAAAGCCTGCCATCCATGGATTCTGTCAGTGTTTTGATCTGTTCACCATCAACATTGCGTGCAGCAGCAACCACAGCCTCCCAGACACTGTTCAGAGAGGTGTACTGTTTTCCTCCTTGTAAATCGCACATTTGATGATGGACCACAGGTTCTCAATGGGGTTCAGATCAGGTGAACAAGGAGGCCATATCATTAGATTTTCTTCTTTATACCCTTTCTTGCCAGCCACGCTGTGAGTACTTGGGCGTGTGTGATGGAGCATTGTCCTGCATGAAAATCATGTTTTTCTTGAAGGATGCAGACTTCTTCCTGTACCACTGCTTGAAGAAGGTGTCTTCCAGAAACTGGCAGTAGGACTGGGAGTTCAGCTTGACTCCATCCTCAACCCGAAAAGGCCCCACAAGCTCATCTTTGATGATACCAGCCCAAACCAGTACTCCACCTCCACCTTGCTGGCGTCTGAGTCGGACTGGAGCTCTCTGCCCTTTACCAATCCAGCCACGGGCCCATCCATCTGGCCCATCAAGACTCACTCTCATTTCATCAGTCCATAAAACCTTAGAAAATCAGTCTTGAGATATTTCTTGGCCCAGTCTTGACGTTTCAGCTTGTGTGTCTTGTTCAGTGGTGGTCGACTTTCTGCCTTTCTTACCTTGGCCATGTCTCTGAGTATTGCACACCTTGTGCTTTTGGGCACTCAGTGATGTTGCAGCTCTGAAATATGGCCAAACTGGTGGCAAGTGGCATCTTGGCAGCTGCACGCTTGACTTTTCTCAGTTCACGGGCAGTTATTTTGCGCCTTGGTTTTTCCACACGCTTCTTGCGACCCTGTTGACTATTTTGAATGAAACGCTTGATTGTTCGATGATCACGCTTCAGAAGCTTGGCTATTTTAAGACTGCTGCATCCCTCTGCAATATATCTCACTATTTTTGACTTTTCTGAGCCTGTCAAGTCCTTCTTTTGACCCATTTTGCCAAAGGAAAGGAAGTTGCCTAATAATTATGCACACCTGATATAGGGTGTTGATGTCATTAGACCACACCCTTCTCATTACAGAGATGCACATCACCTAATATGCTTAATTGGTAGTAGGCTTTCCAGCCTATACAGCTTGGAGTAAGACAACATGCATAACGAGGATGATGTGGTCAAAATACTCATTTGCCTAATAATTCTGCACTCCTGTATATATATATATATATATATATATATATATATATATAAAATAAAAAATTTAATAAATAAATTTAATTAAAAATAATAATAATAATTACACAAAATAAAATAAATAAATAAATATATATATATATATATATATATATATATATATATATATATATATATATATATATATATATATATATATATATATATATATTGCAAATTGTAAATAAGGTTCCTGAACACCATCTAGGTTGAGAAGGTTCATGAATTCGGTTCCAGGACAGTGAATAAACTCCACTATGGTGCTGATGTTGTCAGATCTTTGCTCTAGTCAGCACTTATTGAATTACTAAAAATAAAATAAAAGCGTTTTCCTGTGTGTCAGCATATAAATCACGTGTCCAAGGTTCTCCTTCTCCCACATCACCATCGATACAATCGTTCGTATCTCATTCAGAAGGTCAAAAGGGGAGGGGGGTCCTTGCTTTGATCTTCAGCACTAGTGCCTCGTGCTGATTAACTCCTGTGCTCAGAGTGGCCTGGATTGTTATTTAAATGGCCGTGGTGTCAGATAGGATTGAGTGCTTTAGGGGCTGGAGAGATCCCTCAGCGGCATGCAGTGATCATGATCACGTGTTCTTCACGGTTCCTCTATCAGCAAGTCCATGCTTCTGTTCCTTACATCTCATCAGCACCGAGTTCTAATGCATATACTGTATGGATAAAAGTTATATAATGTGATAGATAGATAGATAGATAGATAGATAGATAGATAGATAGATAGATAGATAGATAGATAGATAGATAGATAGATAGATAGATAGATAGATAGATAGATAGGTAGATAGATAGATAGATAGATAGATAGATAGATAGATAGATAGATAGATAATTGTTTTTCACCTCGACTGAATAAAATGTCCTGTGTCTCATATTGCCTGCTGTGAAGCAAGCATGAAGCAGAGGAAGCCCAGAACTGTGTGTGTGTGTGTGTGTGTGTGTGTGTGTGTGTGTGTGTGGAGCCAGGTTGAAGAGTAGAAAGCACAGCAGCTGCTGACTATGACAGTAAAAGACCTTTATAGTGTGTGTGTGTGTGTGTGTGTGTGTGTGGCTGCCAGGTACAATGGCTTTGATTTACTTCACTTTACTAGACAAGCCCACCAGGGACCACATCACACACCGTGAGCTTATTTAAAGCGCAACGACGCAGAATTCTGCGTTCTGATTGGTTGTCGTCTATTAAATTTTCTGTAATAGAGGGGCGG
>NC_060901.1:26284904-26292404 GCF_014805685.1 Silurus meridionalis
TTAGCGTAGGAGTTCAGCGATAAATAAATATTATTTTTTTAAAAACACAGATTTCTCCTTCCACCCACCGCTGCTAATTTCTCGATGGTATCAGCTGACCCTGTTATGTCTGGACAGCAAAAATAAATAAAAAACCACTCACAGAACATGAATTTACAATTTCATAGATCTGATATAAATTATGAACGCTGGTCAAGGTTCGGGGGTAAAAGGGGGCAAAATGTAAATGTGGGACCCCTGCTGCTTCCTGTTGCAGTGCATTATAGGATTTATGTTCTGTATGTATCAGAAATGAAAAAAAAAGAAATATCCTTTGGATGTTGTTTCAAAATGTAGGGTTTGGTCATGTATTTTGCTTCATTGTGCTTTATGTACAATAATTATATAGAATATACAACTGTGCATAAAAAAATCATCAAAAGTATTGGGACACACATTTTCCAGCTGTATATCATTTTTCCCCGATCCCGGAGGCACACGATTGTATAAGACGTCTTTTAATGCTGTTGCATGATATTTCCTCTGCACTTGAACTAGAGGACTCAAACCCTGTGCACAAAGCAACCTCCATGAAGATCTGCTTTTCATGGGTTGGAAGAGATCTCCTGCTATAGAGCTCCAATCCTATTGAGATTAATTGGAGAGGCACCACAGATCTCCTCACCTTACCTACATCAGATTCTGACCTCACCAACTAACACCATTTTCTTTGAATGAGCACAACATTTTCCCAGAAGAGTGGAGCTCAGAAGAGATTTTGGTGCACAAAAGAGTCTCAGGAGCGATTTTTTTGCAGGCATATAAGAACATGCAAGAGCAGGAGATCTTTCACATCTTCCAACCCATGTTAAACATATCTTCATGGCGTATGCTTTGTGCACAGGGCATTGTCATAGACCAGGTTTGGGTCTTCCAGTTCAATTGAAAGGAAACTTTCCTGCCAAGCATCCGAAGATATCCCGTGCAATTAAGTGCCTTCAACATTGTGATAACAGTTTGGAGAGGAACCACATATAGCTGATTGATTCATAATTTGTCCAATGTATCAGATACTTTAAAGATTTGTATAAGTCGAAAATAAATGTAATGGAGCATACAAAAAGAAAAACCCATCCATTCATTCATCCAGTGATTCCATTACTTCATCTCCTTTTTGTCCAAAACCAGTGGCCGCTCCTGATCTTCTGGACCCCAAAGCCGCTGCTCACAACTCCAAGCCGCGACTGTCTTTTTCTGCCAAGCCGGTGGTGCTGAACACTGAGGATGAGTTTGAGCCGCGTGTCAGCGTCATGCGCTGGAAAACCGTGCTCACCGTCTTCTTGCTGGTCGTTCTTTATCTGATCATGGGAGCCACTGTGTTCAAAGCGCTGGAACAGCCGCACGAGAATTCGCAGAAACTCGCCATCCTCAGCCAGAAGCTGCAGTTCCTCATCGATCACCCGTGCGTCAACTCCACCGAGCTGGAAGAGTTAGTGAAGGTGAGGCAAGGCGACACACACACACACACACACACACACACACACACACACACACACACATACACACACACACACACACACATACACAGTGCAAATGCAGCAAAAAATGTTGTCATTGTTGTGATTTTCCAGCTTTCTATAGAATAAAATATTCACAGCTACATAGCCTCCACCTTCCCAAACACACACACACACACACACACACACACACAACAGACACGTTGCTTGGCTGTGGTGTACACATGCTGTTTTGTATATTTATTGAATGCTTTGGAAGAAAAAAAACCATACATCCCATTTCAGCACCATGGACAGTGCCGTTTGACCACTAATTTCTGATTTTTTTAATTTGACGTTGCTCAATTCTGGAAATTAGCATTGTGTGTCAATAAATTATTAGTACAAATGACTGCTGTCTCATCCAAGGTTATATTCCCAACATTTTTAACAATCCAGCATTTCCCTGAAGGTAAAACCCTATTTTCTCACTTTTTTTTCGTTATTTAACTTCCAATCCACTGGAAAACTTCTAACCCCATTTTTATCTCTATAATTAGTAGCCAATCCATATTTTTTAACTATACATTTAATCTGACCATTGCTCTGTCCTAAACCATTATTTATCTCTTAGATGTTCTTCTTGACTCCCCAGAACGTTTGTCTGCCCACTATTCACCTACAAGTGTCTTATCAATGACCTCTTCTTTACATTAAATGGAACGTTGGGCTCTCAATGCTGCCTGATTACATGAGAAAGGCCAAGCATACAGCGAAAATATCTTAGTAAGCCTTTTGTGAAAGCAATTTTCAGAGTTTTTTTTTTTCTGAATGCATGCATATACCCATTTGTGAATAATGTCATTCAGTTGGAAAAAAAAAGAGATCAAGATGAAAAGGGTAATCAGGCAAATCTGTCATGCTCCGGAGGCTTTATTTTCCGACTTCCTCTCCAGCCAGGGCTTTTTAAGCACCACACTGTGACACAGAGTGGGAATAAAAAGGGCACGGTTAGCAGGGGACAAGAGTAAACCATGCCTCTGTTAAATTGGGGTCCTGTGCATGTACATGTTTGGCCCGAATCCAATCGTTTGCATTGAGAACAAAAGCGTGAAAAAACAGGTGTCACAAAAGGCTCATCTTTTGTGAAGGATTAAACTCACACTGAGATTACTCAGGATTTTCTCAGGAGAAGCACTACGAGGTATATAAGCTAATCACAAGTTATTAGGATGTTGGATGGATTAGGTGATACTCCAACATAAAAAGCATATCATGGGCTATTTTCATTGTAGCTCATTGACAATTTTATCAACCCAGTCACTTACAATCGCACTCAGGCTGAGCGTAGTCTTGTAACCGGTCACACCCTGATTCAATTAGGCTCGGATAAAGATCTAAACTCACTCAAATATTTAGCTTCTTTTCTTCACTCAAACAAGTAGAACTTGATCTTCTACCCTGATTATTGTGGATGCTAAGATGCCTTTCTGCACACAGTAGTTATTCACATTACCAGCACAACAACATCAGTTGCTGCCCTCGAAACTGCTCTTCCCTTGATTTCTTTTTGTTTTTCATACCAATTCTATCTGTCTGAATTCCTCCATCTGTCAAAAACATGTTCAAAAAACTTTTTGCAATGTTTGTTACCCACTTTAGCTCATACACATTGTAAAAATTCACATTCATGATGCATATTGCTTCAAACCCAAGCCAGTGTTTGATCCTCTCACGTACACTTCGTAGTGCTACAGGAGCCAGGCTTTGGAGAAGGATCATCCTCGGAAAACCTCTGATGATTTATAAATGATTTCAGAGACATCAAATCCACTACTCACAGGGCTAAATATAGAACACTTTATTTTAAACAGGTATACTTTATTAGTATGGGGGTAGACCCTCCTTTGGACGCCAATTCAGCCTGAGGTTTAGGTCACTTTATGATCCTTTACTATGTGGAGAAAGACTTTTCCTGAATCGCTTTTCTAAAACATCCCACAGCGGCTCAAAAATATACAGATTTGGTGTCATGGAGGATGTTCAGGTTCTTTAATGTTCATTTAAACACCTGTATCATAAGTCTTGATGCCTTGTTATCTGGATACATGGCAATACTTTCCTGGTACACTGTTTGAACCAATGGTCCTGCAGATTGATTTTAGTTCTTTGGCAGTCTAGGACTAAAACAGAACCTAGAGAACTACATCATTTTGAAACGCAAACTTTTATTTTGCTCTGGGAACACAACGATCTGGATAGGAAGCTCCTTTGGGGTTCCTTCCACAAGGCTTCTAGCGGCATCGTGCAGAACTATACTGCAAGTTTTTTAAACATTTACATTTGCGGCATTTAGCAGACGCCCTTCGACGTATAAACGTGCTTTGAGTCTCTAGTAATGAATAAATCTACACTGGTATGCCAGATTACAAACCTAATATAAATATAACTCATATTCTACAAAGCAAACTTGGAAAGTGCTAATTTAAGTATTTCAGTCGCTTAAAGATGTCCGCTGTACGGACATCTAGGGGAAGTTCATTCTACCACCTCGGTGAAGGAACAGAGAAGAGCCTTGAAGTGTACTTACCTCTTATTCTGAGAGAAGGTGGTACCAGTCGGGCAGTGCTTGAGGATCTCAGACAGCGTGGTGCAGTGAGGTCTCTGAGGTAAGATGGTACTGGTCCATTTTTGGCCTTGTAAGCAAGCATCAGTGTTTTGAATCTGATACGTGCAGCTACTGGAAGCCAGTGAAGGGATTGACCTGCCAGCAGAGAGTTGCAGTAGCCGAGTCTTCAAATGACAAGAGACTGAACAAACACCTGGGCGGCCTGTGTGGACAGAAATAGTCGAATCCTTCTGATGTTGTAGAGAAGAAATCGACAGGATATCTATGTTCATAAACAAGAAATGTTCATGAACATACTCATTTCCAGAATCATAATTCGTGTAAATATTTTCATATTTTGTGACCACCCTCATAGCAGGATATCTACATCTTTTAACCCATGGAAAGCAGGTCTTTATTGTGAACAGAGGTACTGTCATGCTGAAATCGTAGTTCAAGTTAAAGGGAGATTTTTTGCTAACGCACCGCGATGCATAGCCAATGGGATACAAATAGTATAGTACAGATCGACTTTACGTAGCAGCAGCGGTGCCGAGAGAAAGGGTTTAGCGAGGAGAAATCAATCGACATTAAAAATATTGGTAGCAAACGATTGGTCACTTTCTATATAATAAAAGTAAAAGTTTAATGTAAATAATTTGTTTTTTGCAGATGCAAATGTGTGATGCATCACAGATACAAATAACAACTTGTATTTATTTATATAACTTTTCCCCCAAATATATATATATAGATAGATAGATAGATATTTTTTGTTATCCACAACAGAGAAGCTTCAGTATATGCTCTTGGATTCTCAAAGGAATCATGCCTTACAATTATTTCTTCTTTTTTCCCCATAAGATAAATTGCCATGTTTTTTTTTAATGCCCAGTGGGAGTAATTAAACGTAACAGCACTGGTGGAGGAAAGTAAAAGCCCTGGAGCAGCTTCACCTCCTTCCAGCACCAGGAGAAAAGAGAAAAAAAAATTATTAAATCTTGAGCTTGACTAATCGAATGCCGTAGCTTTTGGGAAGAGCGAAAGAACGTCGAGACAGAAGGAATCTGAATGTTAATTTATTCGTATTTGGCAGCTTCATATTTCAGTGTTAAACACTGCGTTATGAAACGAGGAACAGGGAGGGCAAATCTGACTATACCAGCGTACACGAATTTGGAAAAAAGTATTGGGACACATGGTTTTTCCAGCTATATGTTCAATTCAGTTCATTTTTATTTGTATTGCACTTTTAACAATGAATGTCTCAAATTAGCTTTACACAGAAAATGTTAGAATAAAAATGTATATGTTTTTTATAAGTGTAAGTCTGTCCCTGATAAATGAGCCGGTGGCGACTGTGGCAAGGAAGAAACCTTGAGAGGAACCATACTCAAGTGGGAACCCATCCGTATGTCCATTTATTGCAGATATATGTGTGGTTCTTCTCCAATGAAATTTTCCCTTCACTTGATCTAGGAGATCCCAAACCTGGACCATTTCAGACCATGAGAAACAAAGATTGAACTCTTTGCCCTAAATGCATTATGTCTGGAGGAAACCAGGCACTACTCATTACCTGTCCAATACCATACCTACAGTGAAGCATTGTGGTGGCAGCATCATGCTGTGGGGATGTTTTTCAGTGGCAAGAACTGGGAAACTAGTCAGGTTTAATGGAAAGATGAATGGAGCAATGTACAGAGACATCCTTGTGATAACCTGCTCCAGAGCGTTCTGGACTGGGGCGATGGTTCTTCTTTCAACAGGACAATGACCCTAAAATAAGTGGTCCAGACAGATCCTAGACTTGAACCCGATTGAACATCTCTGGAGAGAGCTGAAAATGGCTTTGCAATGATGCTCCCCAACCAACTGGGTGAACCTTGAGAGGTTCTGCAAAGAAAAATGGAAGAAACCGCCCAAAAATTGGTGCCAAGCTTTTAGCATCAAACTCAAAAAGACTTGAAGCTGTAACTGGTGCTGAAGGAGATTTTAACAAGTAACAATACTTTAACAAGTATTGAGCAAAAGCTAAAACTTCTTTCACGTTGTCATTACAGGGTTTTGTTTGCAGAATTTTGAGGAAAATGATGAATTACATTCATTTTGGAATAAAACTGTAACATAACAAAATGTGGAAAAAATGAAGCTCTGTGAAAACTTGCACCGTGTTCAACAAATCCCAAGGAAAATATCATATTTTCTTTTAATTGGCTGATTGTTTGCAATGTTTGTTTGTATTTATTTGAATGCTTGAGCAATTGCATAGGGATTTTAAATTGTAACCATGACAACGAGTGAATGTACAGCTTTAATCTTGGAAATTAGGCATGCAATCGTGTGTGTACAAATCCAGAACTGAAGAAAATAAAAATCATGTGGGTTTGTTCGAGTTGCGATGGAGTAGTAGATGAAGGTGAACGTGGGAGGGTGTTTTATCGTATCGTTCCACCCTTAAAAAAACAAAAAGTCGTCTATATGTTTTGTCTATATTCTCCTCGGGTCTGTGGGGGTTTCCACAGGGTTCTCTGGTTTCCTCCAACCTTGAAAAACATTAAACCTTAATCCTAGAGATAGTTTGAAATAATTGAGACCTAAACAAATGGTCAATTTGCATATATATATATATATATATATATATATTATAATATTTTAAATAAGGTTCATACACCAAACACGCATGCAGTTCAACAAACCATCCTGTTGGTGGACCCTTTTCCGGGCCATTCCATCTTACCGGAATTGTCCCTGAGTGTAATTTGCTGATCATGTAGCTCCATGACAGACTCGCGAAATGAGTTCATGTGGTGCCTAAACTGTCATTTTTACTCACTCTGATCATTAACCAATCCTTTAACTACAGTGACAAATGTCAGATCAATTTCACTGATTTTTGATCTGTCAGCTTTCACGCTACTCTATAACACAATATTTATCCATAACACACACACACACACACACACACACACACACACACACACATTCTCTCTCAGGTCATGCACACGGCCTTTTAGAAAGAGAAAAGAGATCAGAATATAGAACAGCTCTCAGATACAGTAGAAGTTCAGCTTGGGTCTCAGTGGTTGTTCATTATTTCTAAATAGATCGGATGGGATTGGATTTTGCACACCAAATTCCAAATCCAAAGACATCCTATACGACTGTGTGCCTCCAGGATGGTTTCGAGTTTGAGAAGGAACCACATATAACTGGAGATTACAGGTGTCCCAATACTTTTGGGCGAATATTCTAGATAAAGACGCAGCATTAAGTCATACTTTCTCCCGTTTTTCCCGACTGCAGCAAGTGACGTCGGCGATCCGAGCCGGCGTGAATCCGTCTGGAAATTCGTCCAACGTGACGAGTTTATGGGACCTGAGCAGCTCGTTCTTCTTCGCGGGGACCGTCATCACC